>NW_015162030.1:125337-126445 GCF_001447785.1 Gekko japonicus | reverse complement strand
CACCCACCCACCCATGCTCCCTCTAAGCTGTGGAGTCTCGTGAGCAAAGATTCTACTCTGTCAGCTACCGGCATTAAAGTTTTGAGCAAGCGATTCGTTCGTTCCAGGGCCAGCCTGGATTCTTGGGCCGCTGTTAAGGTTGCTTAGAGGGGGGTGTCAGAATGGCAAGGGGGTCTTCACCCCAGGTGTGGCGCTTGAATGTTGGCTGCCCGGAAGATGGGCAGGGCGCTGGTGCCGCTGGGGGAGGCATCTGGCAGTGGACCTGGCGGTGTGTGTGTGTTTGGGGGAACGTCCATCAGGCGGTGCCTCTCAGGCCTCTCATGGCTGTGCTACTGAGCCTCTGCCGCCTGTGGTCCCATGGACCAGTTCCTGCCCTCTCTTGAGCCCCGGTGGCCTGTCTCTCTGTGGGGAGGGGCCACTTCCCTCCGTGCCTGGAGTTGGGGGCCGGAAGGTCCAGGCCAGCTGAAACCCCAAAGGGTCTCCCTCGTTTGTGAGGCAGCCCCTTCATGCAACGAGGAGGTCCGTGGAGTGAGGGGGGAGGTGGGCAGGAGGGGCTGGCTTTAAGGCCCCCCGTCTGAGTCCAGAGCCCACCGGGCAGCTGTAGGCGTGGCCGGATCGTTGAGCCTCAGTGCCCCCCTCCCCACGGGGATAGCGATACTGGCCTGCCTCACAGGGTGGTCCTGTGCTTTGAACTCTTGAGGGCCCATGGAAATGCCACCTGGGGCTTCCAGGCCCACCATTGTCTCCGGTGGCCGGCCAAGCAGAGTCCCTCTTTGCAGGAGACGTGGTCAGGGAAGGGGGCCCTCGGACTGGCTGAGGAACTGCAGGCCTGGAGGGGCGTGGCCCCGGGCTGCTCCCCCCCCCCGGGTGTGCCCCACCTTCTTTCATCGAGGCTGCCCCCCTGCCCCCCTTAGGGCCTGGCAGAGGCCTCCAGCCGTGCCTGGCGGAGCTTCCGAGGGATCCTCACTCACAGCCTTTCCGCACAGGCCCCAAAGGAGAGCCGATCTGCGCCCTCTGCAGAGAACTGCGATTGGATCGGCCCACCGTTTCCTTAGAGAGCAGCTGGGGCGAGGGGGGAACTAGACGGAGGGGGGGGGGCGGACAGGCG
>NW_015162030.1:116740-125310 GCF_001447785.1 Gekko japonicus | reverse complement strand
GTGTGGCCAGGGGGGGAGTTAGCGGGGGGGGGGGGAGGGACCAGGCTGTTGGGGGGGGTGCTGCTGCTTCACTTGAAGGCATCTGCCCCCTCCCTTGGAAGCCAAGTGGGAAAACCTTGGTTCCCCCCCCCCGCCTTTGTTCTCATCTTTCCCCCCTCACCATAACCGCTCCAGTGCAGCACTGTTTCTTCCACTCCCACACGGCGAACCTGCTTTTGAGTCTTCGAAGGGAACCTTGGAAGGTCTGGCCACGCGTGGGTCTCTGATGCCACATGTCATGTGCCCTACATGAGTGACACGTGTGCCACGACCTGGCCTCCCCGGCTAGCCACTGACTGGTCCGCCTGCAAACACATCGTAGAATTGCCTGCCCGGTTTCTGAATGCCGCCTTTGGCTCCTTGAGCTGTGAGGTTGATGCCCCTTGCGGCGGGGGGGGGGTGCCCTCTTGCCTCCTCAGGCCACCTGGGTTGGGAAGGACGGCTGGGCCTGGCACCGGGGGAGGGGCTGCCTCCTCCCAGCCCCCTCCCCTGATCTGGACGGTGGCGTGGAAGGTGTCCAGTGGCCGGAGCAAGGCATGCTGGGATTGTGCCTCGCCAGTGGCCGTCCGGCTGTGAATTCTTGGCAGGGCTTTGGGAAGGAGCGGAGAGTCCAGGCGGCAAATCCCGCGGTGCCCGTTGGCGGCCAGGCGGGAGAGGAAGTGAAAGTGCTCTTCAGTAAACCCTGGCAGGGGCGCTGAGGGAGACACCAGCTGGGCAAGGTCCGCCCGGCTCCAGCAGCTGGGCCTGGAGAGTGGCTGGGGGCAGGGGGCATGGGGGGTGTGGAGTCCCAGGCGGTGGCTGACCCAGTGAAGAGCCAGGGCTGCTTTGGCTGCCCGCCTTTGAGCCCCTGCAGCTTCTACGCTCTCTGCCTGCCTGCCTGCCTGCCATCTGCGCTGGGCCTTGTCAATCCAGTATTAATGGTGGCCAGCCACAGTCCTGCTGTGCGGTCCGGCCTCTGGAGCAGGGCACGTCCCCGCAGCGGAAGAGGAGGGCAGTGCGGCTTCCCCTCCTTGCTGTGGCCAAGACCAGGCCTGCCCGCCGCCTTTAGCCACCCTAAGCGGCTGCTGTGTGGCCCGTTCTTGCAGAGCCCCTCTCCGGCCCTGCGTGGCTCCCCAAAGGGTGCTCCACTGAACCAAGCAAGAGGCCTGCTTTTGTGGTTTTTTAAATTATATCCTGCTTTTCACCCCAGCTGGGACTCACAACAACAGCCCTGTGAGGTAGGCCAGTCCGAGTGTCTGTGACAGACCCAAGGTCACCCAGCAAGCTTCCGTGGGAGAAGTGGGGATCCAAATTCAAGACTGTCCAGAGTCCTAGCCCATCAACAGTAGCTCTTGACTGCTCTCGGATTGTGAAGATCTACAGAATTGGGCACCTAAAGATTGAGAATCGTTGGTGGGGGAAATGTGTGTTTCTGGTGCGGGGGCCAGGACTGGTTTTTGTCCCTGTCTGTTCCTTGAGTCCGGCCGCTGGGGCAGGAGGGCCCCCGAGTCTTTCTGCGCCTGCTCCGCTTGCTCCTGGGGGCCCTGGCGGTGGGGCTGGAGTGCTGCGGAGGGTCCTGTGCATGCCCGTGTTTGTTGTGGGGGGGGATACCTTTCCCTGGGGTCTCAGTCACTCTGCTTGCTGCCGGAGGGGATCGGGCTCCGGGCCAGGAGTATGGCCTAAGGGCTCGGCTCCCTTGGGGTGGGCTTGCCCCCAGTTAACACCGGAAGGGGCTTGTGTTGGTGGGAATGCGAGCACCACCGAAGCGGCTTTGCACGCAGCTCTTTGTGCCTCCAGCAGCACATGGAGATTCTCCCCCCCCACCACCACCCAGAGTGTTCTGGGGCTGTGGCTCAAGAGGCCTGCCCAGCTCAAGCCGGGCGCTCGGCAACCACTCTGGTGGCGCAGGCCCCAGCGGGAGAGGCAGGCCTCAGGCTTCCGGGCCGTGTTCAGCCTGGTGGGCCGCAAGCCGTGCAGGCCGGCCCTGAAAGCTTAGGGGTGGGGGTGCTGCGTGCCTGTGCTGGGGGGGGGGGCGCATGTTTGTGGGCCAGAGGGAGGCCTGGTGGAGGCAGAGGCCTGGCGCGGTGCCCGGGACCGTCTCCTTGCTGTTGTGTTGCCGTAACTCAGGCTGGAATGCCTTCTGCCCGGGGCCCAGATCTATGGCGGCGGGGGGGGGGACTCCCAGTTAGGCTGCAGGATTTTGGTTGGGGGGGGGTGAGATGTGGCCGGAAGCCTCGGGCAGGGAGGGAGGCTCAGCCGGCCTCCGACTGGCTGGGAAGGTGGGTGGCAGCCCCCTGCGTCCTGGCTCTGAGAATGTGCCAAGATTCTGGGCCTGGTGCCAGGAGACTGGGGGGGGGGTTGCAGTGGGAATCTTGGCTGCTGCCCTCCCCCAACCTGTTTGGAGCTGGAGGCCTCCCCCCCCCGACACAGAGTTGGACCCAGCAGCCAGATCTGCCCCCCCCAGCACATGCACGCCCAGCCTGCTGCGTGAGGCCTAGTCTGACCGACTGGCCTTCTACGCATGAGGCGAGGGGTTTTTTTCCTTTGCAGGGGGCTCTTGTCTCTGCCAGGAGCAGCTGCATGGGGGGGTTGTGCCCTCTATAGGGCAGCATTCGTGGCGTTCGGGGCCTGGACCTCCCCATCGCTGAATGCTTGCCAAAGGGGAATTATCGGGCCAGCGAATTTGGGGTTGCCTCTGCCTTGCTATGGCATGTGGGTTGCTCTTGGGGGGGTGTCTCCGAAGGCCTGGGCATGATGCCCCCCATGGGCTGGGGCCTTTGCTGCCCCTGTGCCGAGGGTGCCCAGTGCCTGGCTCCTCCCGGTGTTAGTTGAATGGCAGCCCCTCAGGGGTGGCTGAAGTCCATGGTGGGGACTGGGGATGTGCGTGTGGGGGGTGGGGACAGGGCTGCCGTGCTCAAGTGTGTGCGTGCGTGTGCCCGTGCTCCAGTGCCGCTGTGAATGAAGCTCCTGTGCGGCTGGGTGCTTGTTGTCACCTCTGGTAAAGGGTGGCCGGCGCTTTGTGCTGGTGGTGGTGGGGGGTCAGCCATGCTCTTTCCGGGGCCCTGTGAATGGGCCTGGGGAGGGGGAGAGAGGAGGAGAAGGGCTGGCCCCGTTCCTCCCCCTGGGCAGCCTTGGAGTGGGGGAGAAGCTCTTGGGCCCTGGCTCAGCGGCAGAGCCTCCGCGGGGCATGCGGAAGGTCCCAGGTTCGCTCCTTGGCACCTGCAGTCAAAAGGACCAGGCGGCAGGTGACGGGAAAGAGCCTTTCTCTGCCCGAGGCCCTGGAGAGCAGCTGCCAGCCTGAGCAGGCGATACTTTGAGGATGGACCGAATGTCTGGTTCAGAATAAGGCAGCTTCGCGGGTGACCGCGTGGTGTCGCTTCTTAGAAGCCCGGGGAGTTCCCCTGCCTGCCCCAGAGCCCCAGTTCCTGGGTAGCTGCAGGAGGGCCGCCGTGTTGGTCTGCAGCGAGGCCTTGGAGCCGAGCGAGGTTTTCGGGGCTTGAGCTTCCGAGAGAGGCCGCCCTCCCTGTCTCCGACTCCGGTGGGAAGACTCCGCAGTCCATACTCCGGCTCCTTCTTCTTCTTCTGGGTGTCTGCCTCTCCCCCTTCTCCTTTCGCGCTGTGTGATGGGGCCGGCTGAGGCAGGTTTGCCTACTGGGCGGGTGCCAAGGCCCTGGGGCACGGCAGGGTTGCGGGGGTGGAGTTTGTTCCTCGGAGGCTGTAGGGGAGAGGTTGCAGTGGTGGTGGGGGAGCTGGGCTGAGATCCAGCCAGACTGGGGAGGGGGCTCCCAGTGGGGGGGGATGTCTGAGCCGCTGCTCCTGAGCCCAGCCCCCCTCGGTGTGCCTGAGCACTGGTGTGTGTGTGTGGGGGTTGCTCCTTTGAACATGGGTCTTTCTCTCCAGGGAGAAGGTGAGGCTGCCAGTTTGGGAAGGCGGGGACTCAGAGGTGCTACAAAAGCCCCACCCCTGCACAAGCTCCCTTTGGGGATAGACCCCCACCACCTCCGCTGCCACTGCCGCCTGGCACTGGCTGACCCTCTCCCAGGCCTGGTGCAGGGAGTCTACGCCTGCTCTCCAGGAACCGGCGTGAGCCTGGAGCGGACTGTATTCCCGGCAGAGGCCCTGCCACTCGGCTGTCTTCCACCACCCTCCGCCCCCCCTTGTCAAGTGGGCTTGAACTCAGTTCTGCGGACGTCCTAAAGATGAAATCCTTAAGGAGGTACCAGGAGAAGTGACTGCAGTGACTCCCGAAAGCTCCTCCCCTGCCACATATTTGGTTAGTCTTCCAGGTGCTCCTGGCCTCTCTGGCTCTATTCTGCTGCTGCAGACAGGCTAACACACGTCCCCCCCCCCCACCACCTTGACTTGTCCGGAAGAAGAGGTGTGCTCAGGCCGGGGCGTTCTCAGTCTTTCCCACCGTGGCCCCCCAGCAGGATTTCTCTTTCAGACCCACCCTCCTTCTCTGGCTTTGGTTCAGGCACAGGATCCCGTGACGGAATAGTGTGTCTGTGTGTGTGTGTGTGTGGGGGGGAGGTGGGACGGACAGGACTCTTCTTATCGCTGGGGCGGTCACCAGGGGCGGCAGGGGCAGAAGCCCTTCACAGTCAGCACCGTGAGTCAGCGCTCATTGTCTCCACAGGCCCTGGAGCACCCCTTCCCTCCCCCCCCCCAGGAGAAGCACGCATGGCTCACCCCTCCCTCCTCCAAGTTGTCCTCACCAGAGCCCTGGGAGGTTGGTGAGGCTGAGAAGAACATAAGAGATGCCAATGTTGGATCAGGCCAGTGGCCCATCCAGCCCAGCACTCTGGGTCACACAGGGGCCAGAAATACCAGGTGCCCTCAGGAGGTCCGGCAGTGGGGCCAGGACACTAGAAGCCCCCTCCCACTGTTGCGCCCCCCCCCAAGCACCAAGAATACAGAGCATCACTTGCCCCAGACCCAGAGTTCCTATCTGTCCCTTGTGGCTAATAGGGGCCACTGAGGGACCTCTGCTCCAGATGCTTATCTAGTTCCCTCTTGAAGCCGCCCATGCTTGTAGCCGCCACCACCCTCCTGGGGCAGTGAGGAAGGGTGTCCCCCCCCCCGGGGTCCCCTCCTGGTGAGCCTCCGGGGCAGATCAGGAGGGTTAGGAGGACCCATCCGGGGCTCTTCTTTCCTGGTCCGATGCCTTCATTACTGCATCACCTTGGCTGGAGGGGAAATTCTGAAAAATCAGGAAGCCGCCCTTGAAACGCCTTTCCAGGTTGCGTAGTCTTTTCCTGTGGCAGCCTTTTAGTATGTAAAATTTGGCGTCTTCCTTTTGGTTGTCCTGAGACAGCCGTCCTGAGAGGGGGTGGGAATTTGTCTTATTTATTCCTTTATTTGATGTCTACCCCACCCTCCCCGCCAGGGCAGGCGCTGGGCACCTTGCATTGGGATGCGCCTCATGCCCTGAGGGGAGGTGGGCCCTCCCACGTTAGTTCTGTGGTCACTCAGAGGATCGGTATTGAAATCCTCCTAGGAAAACGGAGGGTTCCTTCCAGATGTTTCTGACTCCCCCCCGCTGCGCGGCAGAGAACGTGGAGGCCACAGGCAGCTGTTTTGCACTGCAGGTCACAGCCCCATGACGGCCCTGAGCCAGTGTTCCCTCTAAGCTGAGTGAGTGTGAGCTAGCTCACACGTTTTTGTCTTAGCTCAGGAAGGATGGGGCTCCAGAGCAAACTAATTGATGCAGTAGGCAAACCGCTCGCTCACAACTTTTAATGTCGGTAGCTCACAAAGTAGAGTTTTTGCTCACAGGACTCCACAGCTTAGAGGGAGCATTGCCTCTGAGCTCAGCTGGACTTCCTCAGAGTCTTTCTCGCTGCAAAGAGCTTGCAGGGGAGGTTGTTATTATCACCCTTGGGTCTCTGCAGCTGAGCTGCCGTCCGGGAGCTGGTGTGGGGGGGGAGGGCTTGCCACCTCCTTGGCCTGTCTGCCCCACCTCTGCCCCGGCCCCAGAGTGCAGCTTCCAAGGGAAGGATCCAGAAGTGGTGGTGGTGGTGGTTTGGTTTCTAGCCCTCTGATGGATTGAGGTGTGGTTTTTGTGCCGTCAGTAGACTTTTGTACTTTGTGGTGTTGGCAGCCATAAAAGGCGCTCTTCGCCTTTGGCACTCGGGCAGCGTTCACGGGCAGTCAGGTCAGGCCGAGGACGGGGCACGGCTAGAGGGCGGTCCCCCAGGCACCCCAATCGACGTCTGCCCCCCCCGTGTTTGTTTCTCCTGCCGTTGCTGTGGCTGCTTGTGCACAGCCGGGGAACCGTGGCCTGCGCGGAAGGCCGTGCAGATGGAGAGCTGTTTTGCTTCCCTTCGGAGAACCATGGGAACTGTAGTTTTTGCGGGAGCGTGGGAAATGATTCGTTCCCTCCTTTGTGGGTCTTCAGCGCTTCCGTGTCCTTGGGGGGGGCAGCTACGACAGTCAGGCCTGGGTGTGCACGGTGGGCGTGCTCTTGGGAGGTTTCGTTCTGGTTGAGTTTGCTGCCACGGAGCCAGTGGAGCGCCAGCCAGTACCTCTCCTGGGGCTTTGGGCCGGGGAGGGTGTGTGTGTGTGATGTGGGAAGACAAGCAAGAGAAAGATGGCAGTACATCTGAACACACAATGCTCTGTGAATCTTAGTTCATAAATAGAAGAAGCCAGCAGCCTTCCGGAGGGGGGGGGGGCGGTGTCAGCAGATGCTTTGGGGCATGTTCTATGTTTGGAACATGACACTTCATTGTTGGCCAGCCCTGTGCAGAATCCCGCCCCCCCCCCACCTCACAGGAGGGGCCTCTGCTGCATGAAAATCTCAGGAACTGGTCTTCAGGCCCCGTTTAAGGAATATGGGGCTCAGTTAACTCTTGCGAAAGCCCTTCGATCTTGTCCTGGTCTTTCTCGGGAAGTCTCACTGCTTTGTCGGGAGCGGGCCAGGGGGGTCCGTCTTCGTGGGACTGAGTGCGGCTGTCTTCCACCCGCCCGTGCCCGCTGGAGGTTTCGAGCCATTGAAACAGAGAGCCCATTTAAAGTTTTCCTTGTGGCTCATTGAGGGCTAGAAGCTTGTTCTGACCGTTCTCCTCTCCAGTGCTCCCGCAAACATAAGGAGAGACCTGCCGGATCAGACTGGTGATGGGCGAGTGGGCGTCAGTGTGGCCAATGGGGCTCAGTGTGGTGGCCAAGTGCAAAGTGATGCACGCTGGGGCCAAAAACCCTAACTATAAATATACGTTGATGGGGTCCGAACTGGCAGAGGTCTTGGAGTCATAGTAGAGAACTCACTGAAAATGTCGAGACCGTGTGCGTCTGCAGTAAAAAAGGCCAATGCTATGCTAGGGATTATTAGGAAGGGAATTGAAAACAGATCAGCCAATATCATAATGCCCCTCTATAAATCGATGGTGTGACCCTATTTGGAATACTGTGTGCAGTTCTGGTCATCACACCTTTAAAAGGATATTATAGCTTTGGAAAAAGTGCAGAAAAGGGCAACTCGAATGATAAAAGGGTTGGAACACTTTCCCTATGAGGAAAGGTTAAGGCGCTTAGGGCTCTTTAGCTTGGAGAAACGTCGACTGAGGGGTGCCATGATTGAGGTTTATAAGATTATGCATGGGAAAGAGCAGGTAGAGAAAGAGGTACTTTTCTCCCTTTCTCACAATACAAGAACTTGTGGGCACTCCATGAAATTGCTGAGCGATCGGTTTAGAACAGATAAAAGGAAGTCCTTCTTCACCCAAAGAGTGATTCACACATGGAATTCACTGCCACAGGAAGTGGTGGTGGCTACAAGCACTGAGGGCTTCAAGAGGGAATTAGATAAGCATATGGAGCAGAGGTCCATCAGTGGCTCTTAGCCACAAGGTATAGATAGGGACTCTCAGTCTGGGCCAAGGGATGCTCTGTCTTCTTGGTGCTGGGGGGGCCGACAGTGGGAGGGCTTCTGGAGTCCTGGCTCCACTGCTGGACCTCCTGATGGCACCTAGTATTTTTGGCCACTGTGTGACAGAGTGTTGGACTGGGTGGGCCACTGGCCTGATCCCACACGGGCTTCTCTTATGTTCTGATGTCCATCTAGTGCCGCATCCTGCCTCACACAGTGACCATCCGGTTGGCCCAGAAAGCCAAACAAACAGAGCACAGAGGCCGAAGCCTTCCCCTGATGCTGCCTCCTGGCACTGGGCTTCTGAGGTTGATTGCCTCTGGGTATGGAGGTTCCGTTTACTCACCGGTAGCCATGGATGGACCTCCCCTCCACGGATCTGCTTTTGCCCCCCTTTGGAAGCCCTCCTTGCCTCCCCCTGCAGCGAGTGGCTGGCTAAACATTTGCCTGCAGTTGTGTTGTTTGTGGCCGGCCTCTTTAATCCCCACCCACCCAGGGCGGCGCAGAGGCAGCTGCAGGCAGAAGGTGACAGGGGGGAAATGTGATCTTTGTCCCCTGGAGCTGCTCCGTAATTGGAGAGGTTCAGAAAAGGGATGAATGAAAGAGGCTGGGCTGGGGGGGCTGGGCCTGGCAAAGCCCCCCCCCCCAGGCCTTCCTTCCTTCCTCCCTCCCTCCCTCCCTCCCT
>NW_015162030.1:116016-116615 GCF_001447785.1 Gekko japonicus | reverse complement strand
GCCTCCCTCCCTCCTGTTTATTGGTGGTGGTCAAGGCTCCCTCTAAGCTGTGGAGTCTTGTGAGCAAAAATTCTACTTTGTGAGTTACCGGCATTAAAGTTGTGAGCGAGCGATTTGGCTCCTGCATAAATTGGTTTGCTCTGGAGACATCCTTCCTGAGCCAAGACAAAAATCTGTGAGCCGGAGGCTAAAAAACTGTGAGCTAGCTCACACTAACTCAGCTTAGAGGGAACACTGCTTTCCGGGGGATGGGGGAGCAGCTGGGGCAGCTGAGGGTGCCTGGCCTTCCCCGGCCACCCAGCCTGCCTCCCCACCCCACTGAGCAAGAGACTGTCTTGCAGGAAAAATCCTTTCTGGCGACTCTTGTGCAGCGTCACCTCCCCACCTTGCCCCCCCCCCCCACTGGAGGTGGGTCTCCAGGGGTCAGCTGGACTTGAGCCCTGCCTCAGTCCCAGACTCTGCTTTCAGAACCGGAACTCAGGCCTGGAAGATGCAATAAAGGACGGCATGGCCTGAGCATGTGCAGAGTGCACTCTGGTCATCACTAGGGCCTGCAACTCGGCACTACCCATCTGGGCTTTCCAGGCTGCCCCCCCCCC
>NW_015162030.1:109743-115904 GCF_001447785.1 Gekko japonicus | reverse complement strand
AAAGAGCCGGGAGCTGACTGCAGGGCGGAGGAATGCGGAGCCTCCTTGGATGGCTGGGGAGGGGAGGAGGCGGCAACAGCAGCTGCTGCTGGGGTGTGTGTGTGTGTGTGTGTGGGTCTGGCCCCAGGGCCTGTGGCCTCACCCTGAAGGCAGCCGGCTGCAGCCTCCTTCCCTTGCTGTGGCGAACGCCTCCCCAGGCAAGTTCTGAGGCTGTCCCGGGAGGCGGCCAGGGTCCCTCTTGTGCCTCCTCCAGCCTCGGGCCCCCAGCCACTCCTGGGTGCGCTGCTTGCCCCACTGCCCGCCCCCTGCTGGGAAGCCCCCCCCCACCCGCCCCCTGCGTGGGCTCCAGGGGTGCCTTGTGCTCAGAGGAGCTGGGCCCAGCCGAGCGGATGGGGAACGGACGCTATAGCAGAGCGCTCGGAGAGTAAGCAGGGTCAGCATGTGGGTGCCAGGGAGGACTCTGCCACCTTGGCAATGGCTCGGTGGGCCAAGCCGCTGAGCACGAGTAGAGCGCTGTTCTGATGGACCGATCGGGGGTCTGCTGCAGTCCTTGGCACATGTTCAGGGGCACTGAGAGGCAAGGGAGCTTTGGCATAGAAGGGTGGGGGTTGTGCAATGCAGCCCCCCCGTGGAAGGTGGGAGGATGTTCCGCTCATGCAGAGCAGATGTTGCCTCTCACAGAGCCAGTGTTGGGCTTGGAGCTCAAAGTGACAAGCGTTGGACTGGGGAGGACAGATGGTTCCGGGCGGTCAGCTGTGTTGGTGTGAAGGAAGCAGTAGAGCAAATTCAGAGTCCAGTGGGACACCTTTGAGGCCAACAAAGGTTTATTCAAGGTGTGAGCTTTCTTGTGCATGGCACACTTTGTCAAATATATTCGAAAGGAAGCTAGACTTCAAACTTGTAGAAACAGTCTGAACAGCAAATCAACATGTAACATGATGAAGTTGCTTTATGATATTCAAAGTGATACTAAATAACAAGCTAAAGTGATAAGGTCAACAGTTGTTTTGATTTCATTGAGAGGGGAAAAGGACAACAAGGTAATAAATGTGTCGAAATAGGGGATAAATGTGAGCAGGCATCTTTTCTAATTGTGGGAAGTGAACGGGCGAGTCACCATTTGTCTCCTCTCAGGCGTGGAGGTAACTAAACAGCAAAACATTCCATTATTCCTTGCATTACATTCAGTATTCTAATATACTATTCTGAAAAAGAAATACACTAAAATACGGAGGGTGTGTAGTCCTTCTTGTTGAGAATACATATGTGAGGACTGAATGGGTTAGCATATGTAATGAGATAAGAAACCAATATCCCTGTTGAGTCCTGGGGGAGGTTTTTGTTCCAAGTGTTGTAATTACTTGTAATTTCAGCAGTCTCCCTTTCCATTCTGTTCCTGAAGTTTCTTTGCAGTAAAACAGCTACTCTGGGGTCATTTCTTGAATGTCCTGAAAGGCTGAAGTGTTCTACAAGTTTCTCAGTCTTGTGGTTCCTGATGTCAGATTTGGGGAGGGCAGAGTTCAAGTCTCCCACTTGGCAATCTCCTCTGTGTGTCTGACAGTGTAGTGCAGTGGTTATAGCACTGGCCTGGGGTCTAGGGGACCTGGATTCAAACTTCTGCTGAGTCATGAAGCTCGCTGGGCGAGCTTTCTCCCCCTAACTTACCTCAGGACAGGAGAGCTACGTGCGTCATGCGCCCTCTCTAGCTGAGCTCACTGCTTATCTGACCCTCACCCCGTCCCAAGGGATGTGGATGTGAGGGCCCCCGAAGTGCCTCTGTCCCTTTCCCCAAAGACTGTGCAACACCAGATAGTGAGGAAGGAAACTTCCCTTCTGTCTGGGAGGCTGTAGGAGGAAAAAATGGGCCTGGCTTGCATGTTGCAGGCCTGTCTTGGTTACTCCCGCCTGGCTATGTGGTCTTTCATCAGCCCGCACTGGAGGGCTGATGTTCCAGACTACAGCCAGCGTGGATTTTCTATTATGTTGGGTTCCAGGGATAGACCTGTTGTGTGTGTGTGCATGGGGGAGGGTAATGTTTCTTCTTACATTTTATGTTCTGTTTACTAGTGTAAAGTGTCTTGAGTTCTGTAGCGTAGAAAGGTGGCTAATAGATATTTTAAATGAGGCTCTTTACAGAAAGGTCTCAGGTGAGCCCTTTATCATGCTTGGGGCCCGTAGTGATCTCAGAGGGGCCCATAGCAGCCAAAGAGTCCACGGAATCGCGAGCCAGCCATCAACATGAGTGTGGAAATCACACAGAATGATCTTCGTGTCTCCAGCGCCAAACCCGAGATTACCCATGCCAGGTGAGACAGGTTGCCCGACCGGAAACCAGACGGCTAGTAAATAATCCCCAGTCTATCCCTGGAGCCTCATGTAAGGCGCAGACAAGTCAGTGCCGGAAGAAATTTGTATCGGGAATCTGGGAAACAGGAAAGAGTCCCAGAGGAGGATAGCTCCCCCCCCCCCCCCCCAGTGTTCTTTTGGTGCGGGTTTGATGAAAGACTGCACAATCTGGTGGAGTTAACTGAAGCAGAGACCCTCTGTCATTTCCCTCCACCCAGGTCTCGGTAACCCTGGCCCAATCAGTTTACTCCCTCTCTAGCAGCAAGAGTTTATCCTTTCCTGATTTGGTGTTGCAAGGCATTAATGAGAGGGGAGAGGCAGGAGGTGCCTTAGCAGCCGCCCCCCCCCCCCCTCCCAAAGGGGACAAAGTCTGGAAAAGCACTACACCCGGTTAGGTCTCACCGCTCATCTTTCAAGACTCCCACCCCATTCTCTTCCAGCTATTGGCTACAAACATCTTCAGCATCCACAAAGATGCACAGCACAAAAAGTCTAAACACATAAGTAATACATATATTGGTAAGAACATAAGAGACGCCAATGTTGGATCAGGCCAAAGGCCCATCCAGTCCAACACTCTATCACACAGTGGCCAAAAATACCAGGTGCCATCAGGAGGTCCAGCAGTGGGGCCAGGACATTAGAAGCCCTCCACTGTTGCCCCCCTCCCCCAAGCACCAAGAAGACAGAGCATCCCTTGCCCCAGACTGAGAGCCCCTATCTATACCTTGTGGCTAATAGCCACTGATGGACCTCTGCTCCATAGGCTCATCTAATTCCCTTTTGAAGCCGTCCATTCTTGTAGCCGCCACCACTTCCTGTGGCAGTGAATTCCAAGTGTTAATCACTCTTTGGGTGAAGAAGTATCTCACAGTACTGAAACATCAGATAAGATTTCCAGGCTGTATCTTGGAGGCTGCAGTTCTTCTCACTTGGACCCTGAATCCCACTTCACCTTTGTTTAAAAAGATCTCTAATATTTGCACGGATTACCCACATTTACTTGCAGTAATCCAAAGCAGGCCTTGAAGCAACAAGATCTGTGCAGGCCTTTCCTTCCCCTTATGGTGCAGCTTCTTCCTGGGCCAGGCCAAACTCCTCAGAAGCATTAACAAACAGAATACTAAAAACATGTATTGCAACAGTTCTAAATAATAATAATACTTTACCTGCAATAATCCAAAGCAGGCCTTGAAACAAGAAGATCTGTCCCCACCTTTTGGTGCTGTTGCTTCTTCCTGGTCCAGACTGAACTGCTAGAGGCTGCTGGGAACAACCAGCCCACTTTAGGGGAAGCTATAGGACTGAGCGTGCTCCATTCCAAAGTCAGTATTAAGTAGTTCGACCCACTGGCTTAATGGCCTTATTTTAATAACACTTTAAAAACCTCCATTCATTTTTTGTTGAAAAATCCTGTTATTTTTTTAAAAAGTTGGTTCAGGCCCCCCACCCTGGGATTGGGGCCCCCTGATGCTTAAGCTTCATTAGTCTCACAGTAGATCCGCGAGTTCAGCCGACTCAGTGAAAGCCTTGTGGTTGTTCTGGACCGTCGCCGGGGAAGGAAGTTAATGCAGTGGCAAATAAGGCTTTCTTCCAAGTTCCAATGCAGCCTTGCCCCAAAGACGTCCCCTTACGTCGACATGGCTGATCTGGCCACCTGGATCTTTGCCGTGGTATCCTTGAGGGCGGACTGTTGCAGCGCATTTTATGTGGGCCTGTCCCTGGAGAACACCCAGGAAGCTACAGCTGGTTCAGTGTCGCACAGCCAGGTTATCAGCAGGAGCCAGGCGGGACATTTGTAGCAACCCCGTTCTGCAGGCATCTGTTGGTCACCCGTCGGTTACCGGGTTTAATGCAGGGTTCTGGCTATCGCCTGGAAAGCCCCTCGTGGCCTTGGCCCCACATCCCTGCTGGGCCAGCTCTCCTGCTGTGCTCCCCCCGGGTGAGCCACGCCTTCTGTGGGTGCCGCCCTGCAGAGGGGTTACGAAGAAGGCCGGCAGTGGCTTTCCCTGTCGTGGGTCCCCCAGGGCCCGAGGAGATCGGGAAGGTTCCCCGCAAGTTGGTCATTCCACAAACTTCATGAAACAGAATTGTTCAGGAGGGCATGTTACCCCCACAGACTCGTGAACATGCACCCAGCTTTTTAACCTCAACTGTAGAATAGTGGGGGAGGGAACTTCTCCTAAGCAAATACCAGGGGTACTAAATCCAAGCAGGGACACAGTCCTTACTAGAGATGTAAAATTTCCGGAAATTTTGAAGCTCGGGGAAAAACTCGGGTTTTTTTTGGGGGGGGGAGGAAACGGAAATTTTCGGAAAAATTGAAAAAAATGCTACATTAGCACTTTTTTTTTCTTTTCCAGATTGAAAGTCATTCTGTTACTTTGGGAACATAAAATATGACTATGGACAATTTTACTTGGCATGAAATTATCACAACTAGCCTATTAAAAATATAGTGTATCCAAACAATTATTACAAACAGAATACCCACCCACATGCAAAAACAAAACAGACCTTTTTCTTTTCTTGTGACAACAGCACCTCCTAGAGGAAGAAATGAATCTTGTTCTTGCATTGGAGAGTTCAATTTGTCACCTAGGACTTGCTTGTCCTCAGTGCACAGAAATTAGATCAATCTGATACCATACGTATTTTTTAGAAATGATTTGGAAACTATTTGAACACCTTGTCTTAAAATATTTTATTCATCATGTTAAAATAAAATGTTCCATAATCAATTTTTTTCTTTTTTCATTTTTTTTGGAAAAAAACAAAAAAGGCTTCAGGAAAAAAATGAGGGGGAACTTTTTTCCCTGAATTTTTCTGTTTTTTTCCCGGGCCTTCACACCTCTAGTCCTTACCCTGACTAACATAGCAGCAGCAACCAAACACTCAGCAGAGCTGCTCCAAATCAGAGCAGGAGCTATTCTTTGTGCTAAAGGTGAACCTGGGAAAGTGGGAGAGAGGAGAGAGGGGAATGGAAAGCTGTCGGGACAGAGGTGTCCAGCCTTCCAGACGGGAGGGTGAAGAGCAGAGAAGAGCAAAGTGTCCACCTCTTTGTGTGTGGGGGTGCAGGTGTGGCCTGGGAAATGAGGGGTGGGTGGGTGAAAGATGAAGAGGGAGAGCAACCATTCCCCGTCCTGTTCTGCGAAGCGATCAGATGGAAGCAGGAGGGATCCGGTGTGTGTGCTGGCGAGTCTGTGTTGCAGTGCCATTGGTATCCAGGATCAGACTCCAGGTACTGGCTCTAAAGCCAGGCTCCTTATACTGTTTTGGGGCCCTATAATAAAATGGGATCTTCTTAAAAAAAGAAAAGAGTGTGACAGAGGATAAAGGTCCGATCCCCGGCATCTTCGGTTGACAGGATCAGGAAATAGGTGATGTAAGTGGGGCCGGCCCTGGTTGGGATCTGACCGGGAGAGCACCAAGGAAGTCCCGGGTTGCTGTGCAGAGGCCGGCAATGTGCCAAACCACCCTCTGAAGGTCTTTTGCCTCGGAAAGCCCAGGGGGGGCCTCCCCGAGTCGGTTGTCACTTGATAGCGGTCTCCACCAAGGCAGGGGACGTGAAGGCCCCCCCGGGGGTGGTGTCAGTCTGAATGGACAGGGCTGGCTTGGACGGAGCGACCGTCTCCCGTTGGATAAGTTCCCGTTGGATGAGCTCTTGGGTGCAGGCCGCCACCAGGAGGGGGGGGGGTCCCATCAGTGCCCTGCTAGCTGTGCTGACTGAAGGGAACATCCCCAAGACACTTATATGTTGGGTGAAGCAGCACTTTCTCCCCCCCCCCCGAATCAGCTCCATTGCATGCCTGCAC
>NW_015162030.1:91535-109657 GCF_001447785.1 Gekko japonicus | reverse complement strand
CCCCCCCCCCCACTGTCTGCATAAAGAGGGGAGGCAGGAGTGGGGGCGTGAGAGTCCTGAATGCTCCCCCTCGTGGAAGCAGAAACGGAAGAGCCGAACAACAGATGCCCTCAGCCCAGGGTGGGCTCTACTGGGAGGGGGGGGGGTTTCTCCATTCTGCCTTCTCCTTCTGCTGGGTGGGAATTCTTTGGCTGGAGTTGCTGCCGGGCGCAAAGGCCAGGGCTCTGCGTGGTTGTCTGAATCGACAAGAGGTGTGGGCGAGCGGAGCTGGTCTGCCTTCTGGGGGCCCGGGGGGGGGGAACGAGGACTCCGATGTCCTTCACAGCTGCTCCTTGGCTGGGGCTTCGTTGCAGGGCTGGGGCGGGTAATTGAAAACATGTGTGTGCTGCCCTCCCATTCAAATAGGAAATGCAGCAAACAGCATAAGAGCATAAGAGACGCCAATGTGGGATCAGGCCAGTGGCCCCTCCAGTCCAACACTCTGTGTCACACAGTGGCCAGAAATACCAGGGGCCCTCAGGAGGTCCAGCAGTGGGGCCAGGACACTAGAATCCCCCCCCACTGTTGACCCCCCCCAAGCACCAAGATGACAGAGCATCACTGGCCCCAGAGTCCCTATCTATACCTTGTGGCTAAGAGCCACTGATGGACCTCTGCTCCATATAAGAACATACATAAGAACATCAGAGAGAAGCCAATGTTGGATGAGGCCAAAGGCCCATCCAGTCCAACACTCTGAGTCACACAGTGGCCGGAAATACCAGGTGCCATCAGGAGGTCCACCAGTGGGGCCAGGACACTAGGAGCCCTCCCACTGTTGACACCCCCCCCAAGCACCAAGAAGACAGAGCATCACTTGCCCCAGAGCCCCTAGCTATACCTTGTGGCTAATAGCCACTGATGGACCTCTGCTCCATATGCTTATCTAATTCCCTCTTGAAGCCGCCCATGCTTGTAGCCACCACCACTTCCTGTGGCAGTGAATTCCACGTGTTCATCAAGCAAACACTGTGATAGGAATGACAAGAACATTTAGTAAGAATCGTATTATATTTTAAAACTTTGCAATGTTACAGGTCCATTATTTTCAGTGGGCATCCGGATATAAACTCATTTCGTCCCAGTCTTCCTCAGGAGGGATCCTATTGTATTGAAAGGTGTCGGCCTCTTGCTACAGTTCAGTGTTCTGTTAGGAGCAACCCAGTGCTTAACTTCTTCTTTATGTTTTTCCACATAATCCTGGAAAACAACCCATGGTATTTTAAATGAAAAGCAACAGGAAGCTGAATGGAATATTATTTAGATTTTTCATGTTCATAACTTACTTCCAGTTCCATTTCAAGTGTTTGTAAAGGAGCCAGCCAGTCTTGTCTTCTTCTAAATAGGTGCAGAAGCCTTCTATATTATGCTGGCTTAGGAGCTCTCCATGAACACTGTATGTATTTAAGTAGTAGCTTGTAGTAGTTTTAAAATATAATCTGATTCTTGCTAAATGCTCTTGTCATTTATATCACAGTGTTTGCTTGTTTGTTGCATTTCCTATATGGATACCTGTGATCCCGTCTTGGTTTTTACTTCCATTCAAATAGGCAGCAAACAGAAAAACATTAAAACAGCACTTAAAGTCTGAATAAAATTTCTATTATATATAAACATACATAATGCCAGAACCAGGGCGGGCCCAGTTATTGGGGTAGTAGTCCAAATGGGAAGAGAAAGTCCCAAAGTTTTGGTGCCACGACTGAAAAGACCCTTTTGCGGGTTGCCCCCAGTCTAGCCTTGGATGGTGGGGGCGCCCAGAGCAGAGCCTCTGAAGATGACCAGAGTGGACATGCAGGTCCCTGAGGGAGAAGGCGGCCCCCTCCAGGCGTGCTAGTCCCACCCATACAGGGCTTTAAAGGTCAATACCAGCACCGTAGATTGGGCCAGAAGCAGATTGGAAGTCAGTGCAGGTGGGAAAAGACTGGAGTGATACATTCCCTACAGTCCACTCCAGTCAACACTCTGGCTGGGGCATTCTGTACCAACAGTAGCTTCTAGGCAGTCTTCAAGGGCAGTCCCATGTAGAGTGCATTGCAGTAGTCTAGATGTTACCAGGGCACACGCCACAGTGGCAAGACCTTTCCTGCCCAGGAAGGGCTGCAGCTCTTGAAAGAGAACCCCGGCCACCACTGGCACCTGTTTATCGGACAGGATGCTCTGGTCCAGCAGCACCCCCTGGGTACAGACAGACCTTCTCACTGAGGGAAAGGGCAACCCGATTCACAACAGGGGACATCCCAGTTCCTGGGTCAGACCTTCCCCCTACCAGCAGCACCTCCATTTTCTCGGGATAAAGTTTTAGCTTGTTAGCCTCCACCCACACCAAAACCGCCTCCAGGCACCCGTTCACAGTTTCCGCCTCCTCCTCCTCCTCCGGATCTGCTAGAAGTGTGAGATGGAGCCGAGTGTGGCAACTCTGCCCAGGCCTCCAGATGGTCTCTGTCACCCTGGCCTGGGGGAAGAGCCTGCCCTAGATCGGATCAGGCAGCCTCTTGTGGGTTGCCATTGGCAGCTGGTGTGGTGGGGAGAGTGGACGGTGCGCCAGACTGGTGGGACCCTGCGCCACCCCGGTAGATTTGGGGTTGGGAGGAGGCGGTGAAGTGGTTGAGCGTGCAGATGGCACTAAGTTGTTCAGGGCGGTGAGAACCAGGGAGGACTGTGAGGCGCTCCAGGAGGATCTGTTGAGGCTGGGCAAGTGGGCATCAGTGTGGCAAATGGGGTTCAACATGGGCAAGTGCAAAGTGATGCCCATCGGAGCCAGAAATCCTAACTATAAATACACGTCGATGGGGTCCAAACTGGCAGAGACTGACCAAGAGAGAGATCTTGGAGTCGTAGTAGATAACGCAATGAAAATATCTAGACAGTGTGTGACTGCAATAAAAAAAGGCTAACGCTATGCTGGGGATCATTAGGAAGTGAAGTGAAAACAAATCAGCCAGTATCATAATGTCTCTCTATAAAACTATGGTGCAGCCTCATTTGGAGTACTGTGCACAGTTCTGGTCACCACACCTCAAAAAAGATATCATAGCATTGGAGAAAAGTGCAGAAAAGGGCCACTAGAATAATTAAAGGGATGGAACCCCTTCCCTGTGAAGAAAGGTCGAAGAGGTCAGGGCTCGGTGTCAGGATCAACAGCATGCAAATCTCCACACACGTTCCAAGGAATCATTATGTTTTATTAGACTACAGGTCTGTTGCCAGCTTATACAGGTACATTGTTAGGAATAACTGTGAAGGCTGAGGCATCAATACATAACACCCTGATGCTGCAATGGGCTAAGCAAATGAAATCCAAGCGCACGAGCGGGAAGTCTCCCGGCGGGATATTACGTCCTGATCGGGAGACTCTCCGTGCACCATGAGAGCAGAAATATTCACACCGGCAGTGGAACGCAAGCCCTCCCTCCTCCACAAGGTTAAGCAGATACCACAGTCTGGCTCGGCCAGTTCGCACAGTCTCATGAGCGCCTCCTGATAGTTGTTTACAGCAGTTAAGCCAAGCAAGCATGCGCTCATGCGCTACAGACGAAAACAATGAAAGCATGGCAGCTAGCTGACATTCTGTAGCTTGGAGAAATGACGATTGAGGGGTGACATGACAGAGGTTTACAAAAGTATGCATGGGATAGAGAAGGTAGAGAAAAAGTACTTTTCTTCCTTTCTTGCAATACAAGAACTCGTGGGCACTCCATGAAATGGACGAGCAGTCGGGTTAGAACGGATCAAAGGAAGTGGCTCTTCACCCAAAGAGGGATTAACACGTGGAATTCACTGCCGCAGGAAGTGGTAGCAGCTCTAAGCATAGAGAGCTTTAAGAGGGGACTGGAGGAACATATGGAGCAGAGGTCCAACAGTAGCTGTTAGCCGAAGGTATAGAGCAGGGGTGTCGAATTCATTTGTTATGAGGGCCAGATCTGATATAAATGAGACCTTGTTGGGCCGGGCCACGTATGTCATAAAATGTAATGCCAGGTAGCGGAGATATAAACTTTATAAAGGACACAAACACAAAGATATTTTTTTTTACTTAAAATAAAAACATGCTTAAAACATCTTGTAATATTTTGTTTACTTAACAGTATCTGATAACTGACACCCCTTGCTCTGAATTATTGCATCAAAATGTCTGTGCTGTTGCAATCTTGAGTGTGTATCTGTCAGCTGCAAACCTACTTTTGATTTATTGGCATTCACCACAGAAATCTCATGATCAGGGGAAAACATGAAATGGCTGAGTGATTGGGAGAGTCTGGCAAAGTAAGCTATGATGCAGCAGCAACAACAGAACTGGAAGGAGGAGATGGCCAGTTCCAGTGCAGGCCGGATAGAAGCCCTCTGGGGGCCGGATCCGCCCCCTGGGCCACATGTTTGACCCCCCTGGTATAGAGGGAACACTCTGTCTGGGGCAGTGATGGGGGTCCACTGTGGGAGGGGCTTCTGGAGTTCTGGCCCCACTGCTGGTGAACTTCGTGATGGCGCCTGGTTTTTGGCCACTGTGTGACACACAATGTTGGACTGGATGGGCCGCAGGTCCAGTATGGCTTCTCTTATGTTCTTATGTCTGGGGCAGTGATGCTCTGTCTTCTTGGTGCTTGGGGGGGCCGCAGTGGGAGGGGCTTCTGGAGTTCTGGCCCCACTGCTGGTGAACTTTGTGATGGCGCCTGGTTTTTGAGCACTGTGTGACACACAACGTTGGACAGGAGGGGCCGCTGATCCAACATGGCTTCTCTCATGTTCTTTTAATGTTCAGTATGAATCCTCACTTCTACAGTGGAAGCTCGCGATGGTGACCTTGTGCCCGCCCCAAACTCTCAGCCTTGCTCACCTCACAGGGTGGCGGTGGTGGTGGTGAGAGAAGGGGGGACGGGCGATCCATGCTCCGAAGCTGCTGTGAGTCCCGGCAGGGGAGAAAAGGGAGCTGTCAGTCTAGAAGGGCCAGATGCCCTCCCTGCAGGCCTGGCGGGTGGAGAGAGGGTGCTGCTGGTGGCCCTCCGGACCCACCCCCTGCCCTTCCCCGCAGGTGCGGCACCGACAGTCCGGCCAGATCATGGTGCTGAAGATGAACAAGCTGATGAGCAACCGAGGCAACATGCTGCGTGAGGTGCAGCTCATGAACCGCCTCTCGCACCCCAACATCCTCCGGTGAGCTTGGGGGGTGGGTGGGGTGGATATCAGAGCAGGGGGGGCTTGCAGCTCGCTGTGCTGGGAAGGGGCCGGGCGGGGGAGAGATTTGACCCAGCGAATGCGGCAGGAAATGCTCCTCTTCCGGCCTAGTCCTGTTTATGAAGAGGACTCCAGGTCTCTCATTTCTGCAGATTTGACGCCCCAAATCCCCCACAGATTTCATTTCTCCCTTGGGCAAATTGAACTTGGGTGTCTTCCCTTTCGTGCCATTGTCTGCCTCTCTGTGTTGGAGAATGTGTGCGTTTCCCAGCATTCTTGGTGCATCAGGTCAGCCCTGTGGGTACAAGCAAAGTATTCCTAGCCAGCACACTAACTGCTCTGCCAGCCCACCGGTGGAAAGCAGAGCACCGAGAGGCCGGGGAACCTCAGAATAAAAGAACCTTGGAACTTTTGCTCCCTCTTGCTCCTGACTCCCTCAACCCTCAGCAATGTCGTGTTCCAGAACCCTGGCTGAGGGGTGAGACCTTCGCATCCCGCCCCGGGCCTGGGGAGGGGAGCTCCCTCTGCAGAGGGCTCAGGTGCGGCAGAGGTCCCTGGTGGCCATTCTGCGGAGGTGTCTCCTTCCTGACCTCTTTGCTCTCCTCCTTCCCCAGGTTCATGGGCGTCTGCGTGCACCAGGGCCAGCTGCATGCGCTGACGGAGGTGAGAGTTGCGCCGGGGCTTGGGCCGTGGGGAGGGAGGGCTGGAACCGGCCTCCCGTCAGGATTTCTTTTAAAAAAACCAGATATGGAGAGGTTGGGGCGTCTCTTCCTCTGGCCACTGCAGGAAGCCACTGCAGGTGACGTGAAGTGGCAACTGTATCTGTCGTGTAGCTGAGACCATGCCAAGTTTGTTTTGCCTTCTCTGTTCTCTAAGCCTAGTTGGCGAGGCAGGAGGAGAATGGTGTGCTGCGTGGAGAGAAATTCTCTTTCTCCCTCTCGGCTGCAGGAGAGCCTCGGCACCTGGGTCTTATTTGGGGCCTTTCCCCCATCTCTGCGGCTTGCGCTGCCCACCCTGAGCAAAGGAATCCTGCTACTTTAATGGAGTCAGGTGGAAGGAATAGTTACTGTGCATTCACACAGGAGGGTTCAAAGAGCCGTGTCTACGGAACACTCTGAATTAGACCCGACCCCCCCTCCAAAAAAACCTTTAG
The DNA here is from genome assembly GCF_001447785.1 of Gekko japonicus. NCBI lineage: Eukaryota > Metazoa > Chordata > Lepidosauria > Squamata > Gekkonidae > Gekko > Gekko japonicus. The sequence goes on along the minus strand of NW_015162030.1, from coordinate 103,293 downwards.
CCGGGACCAAGTCCTGTCAGTGGCTCCAGTCTTGGGTTCCTTTTGCTAGTCCTGGACGACCGGAAACAAAGTCTGTTTATAGACTGATTTTTTTCCTTCTGGTTAGAGCTTTTAAAATATGCTTGATTACTGTCTGTGGAGTCCTGATGTCAAATAGGACTAATGCCCCCTTGTGGGAAAACATTGGCATTGCTGTTCCTGGGAACAACCTCTGCTGGGGTATCCAAAGTAATAAAGATGCCACAAGACTCTTCCAAGAAAAAAAGAGAAACGAGAGCCAGTTTGGTGTAGAGTGGTTAAGAGCGGCGGACTCTAATCTGGAGAATTGGCCTCATTCCCCACTCCTCCTCCTCCACATGCAGCCAGCTGGGTGACCTTGGGTCAGTCACAGTGCCCTCAGAGCTCTCTCAGCCCCACCTACCTCACAGGGTGTCTGCTGTGGGGAGAAAGGAAGGGAAGGTGGTTGTAAGCTGCTCTTAAGGGCGGGGTATAAATCCAGTTCTTCTTCTTGTGCTTCCCTCTTCCTCCGGTGGCTGCGGCTGGGTTGGAGAGTTTCAGGGGTGGGGAGAGAGGCGAGGCGGGCTGCTGGTGGCCGCTGTGCCTGAGGGTCTCCTTTGGGGCCTGTCTCCCTCCAGTACATCAACGGTGGGAACCTGGAGCAGCTGCTGGACAGCCCCGCCCCTCTGCCCTGGCCCGTGCGGGGCAAGCTGGCCCTGGACATCGCCCGGGGCCTGCGCTACCTCCACAGCAAGGGCATCTTCCACCGGGACCTCACCTCCAAGGTAGGGCTGCTGCTGCCGCTGCTGCTGCTGGGAAGGTCAGCCCCCTTTCCTCCCCCTCCCCCCCGCCTGCTGCTCCTGCAAGGCCTCTCCTAGGCAGGGGAGGCCGCTTTGTGGCTGGGGGAGACGACCCTCATGGTGTGTGTTCTTCTTCTTCTTCTTCTTCCAGAACTGCCTGGTGAAATGTGACGACAACGGCTACACGGCCGTCGTGGGCGACTTTGGCCTGGCTGAGAAGATCCCCACCTACAGGTGAGCTGTGAGGGCCCTGCCTGTGGCGGAACAGCCCTTCTGCCCCACAGGCCCCGCTCTGCCTCCCCCCCTCCCTGGGGTGGCACCAGCAGGCTCCTCTCCCGGCTTTCCTGGCCCTCGGGGGGGCTTTCCTCTCCCTCTTTGGGCACTCCCACTGCCACCACCACCACCACCCCGGCCCTAGCAGGAGTCACCCACTGAGAGGAGCAGGTAAGGGCAGCTTCCCTTCTCTGCCTTGCTCCTCAGGGGCCCCGCCTCGTGCTGCCATCTCCCATGGCCCGGCTCCGGTTGTTCGCAGGGATGGTTTACGGCCCTTGCGCACCACTGGGGGATTGTCAGCTGGCCAGTTGACTCTCCCCCTCCCCCATTTCAAACAGCATGTTTGAACAGTGGAGGTCTGTGTGGTACAGAGAATCAACTACCCGCATAAAGAAATTATAAAAGCATTTATTTTTTTAAAAAATGTCCACACACACATACTCTTGGCACAGCAACAGACCGAACAAGGGACCACCCCCAGTGCGCAAGTCCTTCTGTCCCTCACCCCAGACAAGCCCTAGCTGATGTTACTCTAAGGCATAAGAGACGCCAATGTTAGATCAGGCCAAAGGCCCATCCAGTCCAACACTCTCTGTGTCACACAGTGGCCAGAAACACCAGGGGCCACCAGGAGTTCCAGCAGTGGGGCCAGGGCACTAGGAGCCCTCCCACTGTTGATCCCCCCCCCAAGCACCAAGGCCTTTTAACCTAGCAGTTACTGAGTTTTAAAAGCTTCTCATTACCGAAAGCCACTTTGGCATAGTAGTTAAGAGTGGCGGACTGTAATCTGGAGAACCAGGTTCGATTTCCCCTCTCCTCCTCCACATGAAGCCAGCTGGGTGACCTTGGGTCAGTCACAGCTCTCTCGGAGCTCGCTCAGCCCCTAAAAAGCAAGCCTAGCTCACCACTAGCACAACGCTAAGAGCTAGAACTTGGGGCTGCCAGACAATCTTCAGTTCTCCTGGCTATTCTACGCACATTGCCGTACGATAATAATTATTTTATGATTCCCATTACCTCGGAGTCTTTGTTTTGGCCTGCAGCCACACGTGGCCATGGGGGCCTTCGGCAGAAGCCCCGATGGGAGAGCTCCGTCCTCCTAGATGGAGGCAGCCAAAGAGGCCTTCCCCCTCCACCCCAAGGGGCTCTGTTATCTCTCTTTGCCCACCCTTGTGTGGGTCCCAGAAGCCTTTTCTCAAGTCTCCAGGAAGAGACTTCTGAGCATCTGAAACCTCCCGGAGCGCTCTCCCCGGCTGGGTGTCACTGCCAGAGGTGTGAGCTGGCCACCTCCTTGCCTGTGGCTGGGTTTCCCCCTTCCTGCCTCTTCTCCGCTAAGAGACGGGGAAAGCTCTTGAAGGTGAAGGTTTTGTACAGTCCGAACCTCCAGAGTAAAGCACATTTCTCCGCCCTGCCCCCCCCAGCTGCCGCGCCTTCCCTGCCGTGGCTGCCCCGACCTCGAGGCGGAGGGCTTTGCGCTGACGTTTCTGTTTCTCCCCCAGCGAGGGCGGTGAGAAGGAGCCCCTGGCCGTGGTGGGCTCCCCGTACTGGATGGCCCCCGAGGTGCTGCGTGGGGAGCTGTACAATGAGAAGGTAACGGGGGGCAGGGGGGCCTGTTCAAGGGGAGGGGTGCCTTCCGGGTTGGGGGTGGGAGCAAGATTTGGGCCTGGCCATCGGTGTGAGGGGGCGGAGGGGGGGGCGAGAGATGCTCCCCCCCCCGTTCCCCTGCTCTGGCCAGGGCTCTGTGGCACCTTCTGCTGCGAGGGGCGGGGCCTGCCTCTCACGGCCTCCTCTCTCTCTCCGCCCCCACCTAGGCTGACGTCTTTGCCTATGGCATCATCCTCTGCGAGGTCCTTGCCAGGGTGCCGGCTGACCCCGACTACTTGCCCCGCACGGAGGTAAGATCCTCTTCCCGGGTCCTGCCTCGGCCTCACCCGAACCCCACAGAACGTCACTGCTGGTGCCGCTTGCTCTCGATAAGGCAGCCTCCGACCCCGGGAGCTTGGGCTGAGTCACGTCGCCCCCTGCCCCGAGCCCGGCCCCGTGGAAGAGTCTTGGACCCAAGTCACCTGGGCCCCCCACAGGACAGGCCTCTCCGGGCACGGGGCCTTCGTGACGCTGGATGTGGGTGAGTCTCCAGGGGAAGGACGGGTGCTCCGCGGTGACAGGCGCTGGTTCCCTTGTTCCGGAGGCACTGCGTTTGTGCCGTTCACACTCGGCCGGAGCTAAGCCTGCTGAGGAAACTGGAGCCAGGGGGGCCAGCGCTGGTGCCCAGCCCAGGCCAAGCTGTTTATGTTGTGGGGGGGGGGGGGTTGGTCAGCACAGGGCTCCTCCCTCCCCTTCCCCCTGAAGAGGCTGCCCCCCCTCCAGAGATCCAGCCACCATGCAGATAAAGTCGCATCCAATTACTCCTTCCTCCCCCGGAGACCTGGGCAGATAATTACATTTTCCAGGAGAGGAGGGAGGGTCGAGTGGCGGCCTTGCTGGCAATGCTCTCCCTCTAAGCTCTGGAGTCTTGTGAGCAGAAATTCTACTTTATGAGCTCCTGGCATTAAAGTTGTGAGTGAGCGATTCAGCTGCTGCATAAATCCCTGCATAAAATGCTGCATAATGCAGCCTCCGACCCCGGGAGCTCTTGGTGGCAGCTACAAGCATGGACAGCTTCAAGAGGGAATTAGATAAGCATATGGAGCAGAGGTCCATTAGTGGCTCTTAGCCACAAGGTACAGATAGGGGCTCTGGGGCAAGTGATGCTCTGTCTTCTCGGTGCTTGGGGGGGGGGGTCAACAGCGGGAGGGGCTTCTGGTGTCCTGGCCCCACTGCTGGGCCTCCTGATGGCACCTGGTATTTCTGGCCACTGTGTGACACAGAGTGTTGGACTGGATGGGCCTTTGGCCTGATCCAATATTGGCATCTCTTATGTTCTTATTTTTTAAATCAGTCTGCTCTGGAGCCATCCTTCTTGAGCTAAGACCAAAATGTGTGAGCCGGAGGCTAAAAAACTGTGAGCTAGCTCACACCAACTCAGCTTAGAGGGAACACTGGTTGCTGGTTCCTGCAGCCTAGACAGAGTGTGTGTGTGGGGGGGAGGGCTTGGTCTTGTCCGGCTGGAGGATCCATGCGTGGAATGAGCTGATGTGGACAGAGAAGGCAGGGCAGGGGCGTGGCGGAATCCCCCCCCCCCGGTGCAGAGTCCTGTATGGCCTTCCCCCGTGGCTCCTTCTCATGAACACACATGAAGCCGCCACCTACTGAGTCAGACCCTTCTCGGTCCATCAAGGTCAGGCTTGCCTGCTCAGGCTGGCAGCCGCTCTCCGGGGTGTCGCCTCAGGCAGAGTTCCTTCGCATCACTTCCTACCTGATCCTTTCAACTGGAAATGTGGGGATTGCATCAGGGACCCCCTCGCTAATATTTGTACTTCTGATGAATACACCTGAAGCTGCCACCTACTGAGTCAGACCCCCCCCCCCTTGGTCCAGCAAGGGCAGTCTGGTCTACTCAGGCTGGCAGCAGCTCTCCAGGGTCTTGGTCACAGAAACCGTCACCTCCTGCCAGGTCCTTTTAAAAGAAGAAGAGGAGAAGAGATTGGATTTATACCCCGCCCTTCACTACCCAAAGGAGTCTCAGAGCGGCTGACAAACTCCTTTCCCTCCCCCTCCCCACAACAGACACACACCCTGTGAGGTGGTTGGAGCTGAGAGAGCTCTGTCGGAAACTGCTCTTTTTCAAGGACAGCTCTTGCCAGAACTACGGCTTGCCCAAGGTCATCCAGCAGGTGCAAGTGGAGGAGGAGTGGGGAATCCAACCTGGCTCTCCCAGAGTAGAGTCCGTGCACGTAACCACTACACCAAACTGGCTCTCAATTGGAGGTGCCAGGGATTGAACCTGGGACCTTCTGCAGGCCAAGCTGGTGCTCTGCCACTGAGCCACAGCCTCTCCCTTCCCCTCATCACATCAGTGGGGGCTCATCCTGAGCAAGCGGAACAAATTTTAGAGTCCAGCCAGGCACCTTTTAAGACCCACAAAGGTTTATTCCCTTTGTGTGCAAGGCACACTTTCCCCAAATGCATTGGAATGGAAGGCAGAGTTCAAACTTCTAGACAGAGGCGGAGCAGCAAATTAGCATGTAACATGATGAAGATGTTTTAAGATACGCAAAGACAAAACTAAACAACAAGCTAAGGTTGTCAGGTCAAGATTTGTTTTGATCTAATTAAGGGGGGAAACAGTAAAGCCCTAAACATGTCAGAATAGGAGATAAATGTGTAAAGGTATCTTTTCTAATGGTGGAAAGTAAACTGAGACTCTCCATTTATCTCCTCTCATGTGTGGAGCAAGTTGTAAGCCCCTTTCTGTGCACACGACAGTGCTCTGCTGTGTGAATAAAAGGCACAGTTGTAAAGTGCTTTGTACAATGACTTCTCCCTCGTCAAGGGAACTTGGCATAAGCCCACTGGTTCATCTAGGTCAGTCTCCAGTTCCCCATGGCAGCCAAGCAGTTAAGAACATAAGAGACGCCAATGTTGGATCAGGCCAAAGGCCCATCCAGTCCAACACTCTGTGTCACACAGTGGCCAAAAACACCAGGGGCCATCAGGAGGTCCACCAGTGGGGCCAGGACATTAGAAGCCCTCCCACTGTTGCCCTCCCCCCAAGCACCAAGAAGACAGAGCATCACTTGCCCCAGAGCCCCTATCTATACCTTGTGGCTAATAGCCACTGATGGACCTCTGCTCCATATGCTTATCTAATTCCCTTTTGAAGCCGTCCATGCTTGTCGCCGCCACCACTTCCCGTGGCAGTGAATTCCATGTGTTAATCACTCTTTGGGTGAAGAAGGACTTCCTTTTATCCATTCTAACCCAACTGCTCAGCAATTTCATGGAGTGCCCACGAGTTCTTGTATTGTGAGAAAGGGAGAAAAGTACCTCTCTCTCCACCTACTCTATCCCATGCATCATCTTATAAACCTCAATCATGTCTCCCCTCAGTCGACGTTTCTCCAAGCGAAAGTTGCCCTGGAGGGCCAAGCCAGCAGGCCACGGAGGCCAAGGCCTGCCTCCCCCGCTGTGGCCTCTGGGCACGGGGATCCCGAGGCTTCCTGTCTCTGAATGGGGAGATGCCCTTTAGTCAGGACGGGCTAGCAGGCACTGGTGGGCCTCTCCGACACGCATCGGTCTGACCCTCATCCATCCTTTAAATCTGGCCATCACTAGCTTGACTGGCAGTGAACGGCACAGTTTAATTTCTCTTTGAGTAAGAAAGTAATTCCTTTTGTCTGTCCTGATCCTATTTGCCCACAATGTCATCCAAGTGCCCCTGAGTTCTAGTATTAGACGCAGTGAAATACTAGACCGTGGGCACCATTGCTCTGCACAAGGCACAACAATATTGGCTGTTTTACTTTCAATCCTTTCCCCAATAATTCCCAGCATGAGTCTGCCTTTGGCACTGTTGCTGCACACCAGGTTAACATTTCCATCCAACTTTCCACCACAACCCAAGATCTTTTCCCCTCTCAGCCTCAGCCAGTTCAGACCCCATCAACATATATTTGAAGCCTGGATTTTTTGTTCCATTGTGTATTGCTGTACACCCTAACCAACGATTCACTCCACTTGCCACGTGGATACCCCCCCCACACACACACTCAATTTAGAGAGATCGCCCCGTAGCTCTTCATAGTCGACGTTGGTTTTCACCGTCCTGAAGAATTTGGTGTCATCTGCAAACTTGGCCACTATGATGCTCACCCCTAGTTCCAGATCACTGATGAATGAATTAAATAGTACCGGGCCCAGTGTTCCCTCTAAGCTGATTGAGTGTGAGCTAGCTCACAGTTTTTTGGCCTCCGTCTCATACATTTTCGTCTTCGCTCAGGAAGGATGTGGCTCCAGAGCAAACTAATTTATGCAGTAGCCACATCGCTCGCTCACAACTTGAATGCCAGCGGCTCACCAAGTAGAATTTTTGCTCACGAGACTCCACCGCTTAGCGGGAGCCTTGGTACCGGCCCCAGTCCCGATCCTTGTGGGACCCCGCTGCTGCTGCTGACTTCCCGCCGTTGTGAAACTGTCCGTGGACTCCCAGTCTTTGCTTCCCGCCATTTTACCAGTTTCCCATCCACAAGAGAACCCGTCCTCTTCTCCCACGGTCGCTAAGTTTACTTGGGAGTCTTTGGTAAGGTGCCTTGTCAAAGGTCTTCTGGAATATCCATGTGCTTGTTCACTGCTCAGAGAAGCTGGCGAGGCCGGGCTGTCCTTGGAACTGTTTGACATGCCGCCCCAGTGGGATTTTTTATATGCTTCATCTGGAAGGGCTTTGGGCTTTGGCTGGTGGCCGAGAGGAAGGCACGGTGTGCGACTCCTCCCGAATTCCCTTGTGGGTGTGTGTGCGTGTGTGCAAAGAGCTCCTGGCCTGTTGGTTGGCCCGGCAGCTGCTGCCTACTCGCCCAGCTTGGCGCTGGGCCATGGCCTCGTTGGTGCAGCCTGGCTACCTCTTAATTGCACGCTGGCGCGCGGGGCACCATTAAGGCTGGGTAGGGAGAGCGGGTGTTTCCAGAATGACTGGCGGAACAGTCCCTGGCGCCTCCTGGTGCTTCCAAGAGCCAGTGTGGTGCAGTGGTTGAAGTGTCAGCCTGTGACCCAAGGGATCTGGGTTCAGATCGTGCCCCGCCAGGAAATCCCTTGGGTGACTCCCCTCCCAGCCGCAGGGTTTTTGGGACGACAGACTAAGGAAAGTGGAACTGCGGAAGTCCCCTTGGAGGCAGGACGGGACGAGCCTTTCCTGGGCGCCACCCGTGAGCAGAGGCTTGCCTGGCAGCACCCGGCACGAGAGAGCTCGGGGAGACCGGCATTGCCCTCCCCTCCCCATCTGCCTCCTGTCTCGAATGGCTGCCACAGCCCAGAAATCCGGGAGCTGTGGGGCTACCGCCGGGGCCCTTGGATGGGTGGCCTGCTCCCATGTGAACCTCAAGCTTCCCCCCTCCGCCCCTCAGCAGGTATAGAAACACTTTGCCGACACTGTTTCCTGGTCTCTGCTGGCATGGTGGGTATTTGCCTGGGCCCCACACAGGGCTTGGCCAGCGGGCGGGCGGGCAGAGGGGACTTCACCCAGGCCCTTCTCCTTCCAGGGTCTCCCGGAACCCGAGAACACAATTGGTGTGACACCATCCATTTGGAGGACCCAGGCAGCAAAACGTAGAAGGGCGCAAGCTTCCGACTTCCCCAGAACCCTTCCCCAGCTGCTGCAAAATTTAAGGGGGGGGGAGCATATTTGGGCCGTGACGTTAAAGACCTTTTTGTGCCAGTATGAGGTGGATGTTGTGGCAGGCGAAAGAGGATACCAGGGCGGCGGCGGCAGGCGAGGGCTGGAAAGAACAGCCACAATAAACCTGCTTCTGCTGAGAAGGGAGTGCCACCGTGTGGCCGCATCGTGCATTGCAGAGAGGGCCATTATATGGGGAGAGACACACCTGGCCCAGGTGTGCGCCCCGAGTTACAGGGCTTGGCTTTATTTGGCTCACCCGCAGATGGTTTGTAAATGGCCTGAGTAGACAATACTGACTTCAAGGGAGGACCGGTGGTCTGAATGAGTATGAGGCAGCTTCCTGTGTGCTCATGTGAGCTGATGCTTTGATTCAGGACCGTTTCAGGTTTCTGCAATCCAAACGGGTCGCCGGGTTGGTCTGAAGCAGCAGAACAAAGTCTGAGCCCAGGGGCACCTTTGAGCCCAGGGGCACCTTTAAGACCAACATGTTCAATTCTGGGTACAAGCTTTCATGGGCTTGCACACTTTTGTGGGCATGCATACGTATACCCAAAATTAAACTTTGTTGGTCTTAAAGGTGCCCCTAGATGCAAAGTTTGTTCTGCGTTCCAAACTGTATTCCTTTGTTTCCTGCATAGCCCATCCTCTTGACTACACTGACTGACGCTGGGTAATCCGCCTCAAGTCTCAGTGAGAATGGCAAATTACAAAAGAAGCTAAATAAATAACTGATAGACCCGCTGCTGTGCAAATTTGGCTAACCTGCTCTTCCAGCCGTATAAGGCCGTGGCCGTGTCCTGTGGTGGCCTGTGATCCGTGCCTGCCCGGGTCCTGCCTGTGTCCTGGCCTGGCCGTCGCACAGACCCTTCACTCTCCTCTCTCTCTCCCCCTCCCCTCCCTTCTCTTGCCTGCTGCAGGACTTTGGGCTGGACGTGGCTGCCTTCTGCACCCTGGTGGGAGTCGACTGCCCGGTGCCTTTCCTCCAGTTGGCTTTTCATTGCTGCAGCGTAAGTTCTCGCTTGCTCTGGGGGGTTGTGTGTTTGTGTGTGTGTGCTGGCTTTGCAGCTAGAGATGCCTGCACTCACAGATGAGACCCCCTCCCCCGAGGGTCCAAACCAACCTCACCCTTGGAGCTTTCGCCACCTTCAGTTTCAGGCACCCGGAGCTCCTTGCCCCGTCCTCTTTTGGCACCGCCCATGATGTCTTTCGTAAGGCCACCTACTCCAGGAGTCAGAGGAGTCCCACCGGGTGGGCGCAAGGACCGTGTGGCTGCAGTTCAGCCAAGGGCACCATTTGAGGTTTAGAAATCAAAAGCTGGTTTTTTGTGAAAGGTATTTGTGAAAGGATTCGTGCCTTCCTACCCTGCCTGCTGGCCAGAGTCTTCCCAGGCAGAGCGTCAGGCTTCCGGTCCTCAGGGTGTGGCCAGAGACGTCTTAGAATCGTAGAATGTTAGAGTTGGAAGGGACCCTGCAGGTCATCCAGTCCAACCCCCTGCAACTCTGCAGGAGCACAGCCGAAAGAGAGCCCTACAACAGACCTGAAAGAGGGCCGTCCAGCGAAGGAGCCTCCACCACCTCCCGAGGCAGACTGTTCCACCGCTCAATGACTCTCTGACAGCTAGGAAGTTAGGAAGTCTCTCCTGGTCTTCTCTGTCCTGCTCTCTGCTAGAGCCTTTCTGTTCAGCCATGCTGGCTCCCCCCTGGAGAGACTAGCATTTCTGGCCATGTCTGATGAGAGCCAAACACTGGCTTCAGGTGGACTGAAATCCAGGATTTTGATGAGCTGCAGAAAGAGGGACTCTGTAGCTAGTCCGAGAGGAAGAGCCCGTCACAGAGAAGGAAGCCTCTGTGGGTGACTGGGGACCCCCCACACCGCTCGGCCTTCAGTGGGTGGGTGGTCCTCTCCAGCTGCACTTTGTGCCTGGCCGGGCACCCTTGAGGGGCTTAGGCGTAGGCACTTTGGCGCCCGCCCACCGGGAAGCCGGCTGCCAGGCAAGGAGAGGGGAAGGCTTTCTCGGGGCCGACCTTCAAGGTGCGGTTTCGAAGCCCTTGGATCCCTGAGCGTGGCAACGGGAGCAAGCTGTTGGGAGTGAAAGGCCATCTCCTGCAGCGGAGGTTTGGTTTTCGGGCACCCTCTGTGGCAAGTGAGTGTGCCTCTCTGACGGGCTGGATTTTGGAACGTCTTAATCGCAGAGTCTCTCATATGACTCTTCTCTTCCCTTCTGGCTCCTCTGCTGTCTTGGGGGGGGGGATGGACGGACGACTCAAGAGCAGTGGAGCCACCCCGGAAGCCGCAGGGGAGGGACCGAGGGTGTCCCAAAAGCTGTCCCTGTCAGCTTCCCTCTGCCACCCGCGGGAGTGTGGCGTCCTTGCTCAGGCCTGCTGCTGCTGCTGCTGCTCAGTGTCCCCCCCCACACACAGCTGGAGGGAAGTCCTGCTGGGCTCCCTGGCGGGGCTCTCATTCCGTGAACCCCCTCCGGCCTTGGTGCTTCCAGAAGACGGAGGTCAGGTAGGAGATCTTTGCCCCCTGAGACACTCCAGAGCGGCCCTGGGCCGGGTGGGACACTTGGGTGGGGAGCCCTGCTTCCCCCCCCCCGGACCCAGGGGCCACCGCTAAGGCTGCCCCCCCTTCTCCCCCCTCCAGATGGAGCCCACCGCCCGGCCTTCCTTCCTGGAGATTACGCAGCGCCTGGAAGCCATCCTGGAGGAGCAGCGCAACGCCGGGACTCCGCCTTCCAGAGCGATGGGCCCAGCCCCCCCGGGAGCCCTGTGGTGGCGGCGCTGAATGGCGGGGGGGGGCTCTTCACAGAAGGGGAAGTCTTCCCTTTGGTCCACGGAGTCATGGGGGAGAGCCAGTTTGGGGCAGTGGTTAAGAGCAGCGGAGTCTAATCTGGGAGCACCGGGCTTGATTCCCCACTCCTCCTCCACAAGCCGCCAGCTGAGTGGCCTTGGGTTGGTCATACGTTCTGTCAGAGCAGGTCTCTCAAGGGCAGTTTCTGTCAGAGCTCTCTCAGCCCCATGGACCTCACAGGGGGGTGTGGGGAGGGGGAGGGAAAGAAGACTCTAAGCCGCTCTGAGACTCCGAGGGAAGGGCGGGGTGTGAAATCAACTCCTCCTCCTCCTCCATCACAAAAAGAGCCCTGCTGGAACAGGCCAGTGGCCCATTTAGTCCTTCCCCTGATGTTGCCTCCTGGCCCTGGGATTCAGGGGCTGACTGCCTCTGAACGTGGAGGTTCCCCTTGAGTCACCACGGCTGGTGGCCGCGGATGGAGCTGTCCTCCCTGAATCTGGCTCCCTTTCAGAGCCTCCCTCTGTATGCAGGGAATTCCCTGTTTTGGTCACGCCTTGTGAAAATAAGTATTTCCTGTTGTTCTGTCCTGCATTTCCTGCCCAACGACTTTACCTGGGCCCCCACACATTCC
>NW_015162030.1:88064-91460 GCF_001447785.1 Gekko japonicus | reverse complement strand
CTTTAGGGGGGGGACTTCCCCGCCCCCCCCCCCCCGGTCTCCTTTGGACCTGCGTGGGCAGGGCGTGGCCGCGGCTGGTCTTGCCGGCTTTAGCCTCTGCACGGTCTGGTTCTGCCCGAGCCCCTCACCTCCGTCTCTGTTCCCAGGCCAAGCGGCAGCCAAGGAGCCGGCGACCCCCCAGCCTCCGTCCGGCCTGCCCGCCCAGCAGCTCCTGCCCCCGGACCAGCGCCTCTCCCGCAGCCAGTCGGACATGTTCCCGCCCGGGTCGCCCCACTTGCCCCGTGCCCAGGACACTCCGCAGCGGGTCAACCCCTTCTCCCACCGCCAGGACCTCCAGGGGGGCCGGATCAAGCTCTTTGACACGCCCAGCAAGTCTTTGATCTCCTTGACCTTCGACCTCCCGCCTCCCTCGCCTTTCCCGCTGGGCACGCCCATCACGCCGGAGCCCGCGGTGGAGGTGCAGTGTGACTTCTCGGAGCCCGTCTCCCACGGGCGCAAGTGCCGCTCGCTGCCCTCCTCCCCGGAGCTACCTCGGCGAGGGCAGGTACAGCCCCGCAGGAACTGCCTCCTGGCCCTCGACTGCAGCAGCCTCCAGCCCGCCCCCTCCCTGCCGCATGAGCGCACGGACTGCAGCCCGGACAGCCCCGCCCCCCCGCCGGCCACCCCCGCCGCCAACGGCAACTTCATCAGTACGGCCGTGTCTGGGGTCCAGCCGTGGCCCCCCAACGGGCTCCTCCTGAACAATAACAGCAAGCCCCACGGCTGGGGCGGGGGGCTCTCGGAGCTGAGCGTCCCCCCCACCGTGGACGGGGTGCCGGCGGAGCACGCGGGGGCGGCGCTGGCCCTGAGCGGCGCTGGCGTGGCGGAGCAGGAGGAGGTGCTGGCCTGCCCGGCCTGCTGCCTCGGCCCCTTCAGCTTCAGCTTTGCCTCCGTCTGCCGCCGGCCGGCCGCCAGCACCCCCCGCTACCAGAACCTGGGCTGCGAGGCCAAGAGCCTGCTGTGCCCGGACTGGCACCCACAGCAGCACAAGAGCCCTGGGCTGGGGTGGCCAGAGCCCAGCTTGAAATTGCCTTAAGCCCAGTCCTACTGGCGGCTCAAGGGAGAGGGCTGCAGAATCACCCTGTGGGGCAGAAGGGGGCAGTGAGCCTCTGCTGGACCCACTCTGGCAGCCTCAGGGAGGCAGCGGCAGCATGTCCCAAGAGGTCAGCTCTCACTGCAGCAGCGCTCAGCCTGTTCTGGGTTTTTGCCGGAGGGCCAGGGGAGAGAGGACTGCAGAATCACACACACCCCGGGGGGGGGGGGCAGAAGGAGGCACCGAGCCTCTGCTGGACCCCCGAGCGGGCCTCCCTGCCCCCGCCCCAGGCCTCTGCGGCAGCCTCAGGGAGGCGGCAGCAGCAGCAGCAGCAGCAGCAGCGTGTTCCAAGATGTCAGCTGTTGCCGGGGCAGCACTTGGCCTGTTCTGGGTTTGGGAAACCGGGGAGGGGGGCTGTGTGGGTGACCGTTGGGCCTTGCTGGGGAGGGGGCTGTGCAGGCCCCGGGTGCCAGCCTGAAAGGTGCTGTTAAAAGGGGGGGTGGCATTCCCCCCCCCAAATCCTTGCCGGAAGTGCAATAAAGAGGGCTGGGTCTCCGACACGCATTCGTGCGCACACGCACACACATCCCGTGGCTTCCACGTGGGAGAGGGAGACGACCCACGAGTGGCCCCCAGTGGCTTTCCTTTGAGTCCCTGGGTCCTGCCCCACTCAGCTCGGTGCCTCCCCCCAGCGGTCTTCCTCACACGGCTGGCAGAGCGGGGGGCCCCCGGGCACGGGAGGGGCAGGGCCGAGTCGCCTTTGCTCGGAGGGGCCCTTTCACTTGGGGGGGGGTTAGGAGTCCTGTGAGCTGCGGAGGTGGCCTCTGTCCTCTCTGGTCCCAGAGACTGGGGGGGGGGCGTTCCTCGGGGTGTTGCCAACCAATGGAGGCCAGGCCTTCCCCACGGGGGCAATAATGGTGACCGGAGCGAATCCTGCAAAGGGGCTCAGCACCTCCCCTCCCCCGACATTCAGTGCACTGGTGGAGACCTCAGCTGCGTTTTTAATGGTGGGAAAGGCTACTTAATATATACCGCTTATTTAAAGTGTTGGAGAAATAAAACCTGACAAGGGTCCTCCCCGTGCCGGGCTGGTTATTTTTGTGGCTTAGCTGGAACCCCCTGGATGTTGGCCTGTTTGCTATCGGGGTGGGGTGGGGGTGGGGGTGTTTCTGGCAGGAACAAGTCCCCGTTGGGCTTTAGGGCTGAGAGGGTCCCCACGGTGCCGGGGGGGAGGGATCGCTCCCTCTCTCCCCCCCCCTTCCCACCTCAGGGGCTCAGTGGCAGAGCCTCTGCTTGGCCTGCAGAAGGTCCCGGGTTCAGTCCCCGACATCTCCAGTAAGGGTCAGGTCAGGTTGTTGGGGGGGGGGGCTGGCACTGCCAGTTGGAGTAGACCGTCCCGGACCAAGGAGGGCCTGATTCAGTCCAAGGCAGCTCCCGGTGTCATCTGTCCACCCCCTTCCGTGCATAACCCGCTTCGGTGCTGTAAATAATCTTTCCAGAGGACGGGATGTGTGGAGAGGGAACCAGTGTCCCCTCTAAGCTGAATTAGTGTGAGCTAGCTCATAGTTTTTTTAGCCTCCGGCTCACACTTTTTTGTCTGAGCGCAGGAGGGATGGGCTCCAGAGAAAGCTAATGTATGCAGCAGCCAAATCACTCGCTCACAACTTTAATGCCAGTCGCTCACAAAGTAGAGTTTTTGCTCACAAGACTCGATAGAGGGAACATTGGAGGGACCCCCCCCCCCGGGGCTTGGGCTTCATCTGCCCTTCCTGCCTGGGGGCCTGTTTCTGCGTGTGGCGCACATTGGGGCAGGTGCGGACTCAGTTTCCAGGGGTTGCCGCCAGAACGTAAAATGTTTCCCTGGCCTTGGAGGAGGAGGAGGAGGGGGTTTGAACTCGGACCAAATCACACACCTCTCTCCTGATGGCAGAATTTATTCCTTGGAGCTGTGTGGGGAGATGCTGCCGAGACCGGACAGAAGAGCTGGGAGAGGTCTCAGAAAAGCTGCCCCGGGGGATGGACTCCCCTCGACCGGCCATCGGCCGAGAAGGCCTTCTTCAGACTTCAGCAGAGCTTGCGTTCGGGGGAGATGTCGGCCTCTGCGAAGTCCGTGGAAACGGTTCTGCTTCAAGGAGACGCCTTTGGTGGATGTCCTGCTGATGGAGAAAGCCAAGGGTGGTCTCGGCGGGGGCTCTCTGGGGCACCCCGTGCTGCCCCAGGCCCATGGCAGGCCCTGGCCCACCAGTCCTAAGCTAGTCCGGCTGGACTCGAACCCAGCCGCACCGTCAAGGCCCTGACCGGGAGAGCCCACCTCTGAACGCCTC
>NW_015162030.1:79867-88053 GCF_001447785.1 Gekko japonicus | reverse complement strand
AGAAGTAGGCTGTGACTTGACGCCCCCCCCCCCAGCCCTGCAAAATCCTGCTGGTGTCTCTCAGGGGCTCCCAGTCTCCAGCCTGGCTTTTCTTCTGCCACAGACTGGAACAGCTGCCCTCTGGGACGGAGCTGCCACCCCCCCCATCCCGCTTCACTCCCTCCTCCCTGTCATGCCTGCACTGGTGATTCTGCCCCAGGAGCCAGGGCCCCCTTCTCCCTCTCCAAGCTGTGCAAAGGGGTGGTGGTGGAAGAGCCCTCCTGGAGGGCTAAGATGGAGGAAGGACCATCAGGAGGAGCGGTGAGCTGCGGACCCTTCCACCATTTTCAAAAGGGGGGCTTATTCCTCCACTCCCCCCCCCTCCTGCGGGTGCCCCTGTCAGGCCGATCTTCCCGGTGGGGGGCTTCCTGCTTTCCCTCCCAAAAGGCCTGGGAAGGAGATGGAAGCGACAAGGTGGCTGAGGCCAGGCCGAATCCACTCCTCCTTGCTGGACCGGAGGCCGTGTGGCACAACAGGCCCAGGAAGCCGGGCTATCAGTTGGCATCCAGCTGTATGGCACGTGGGTGGGAAAGCGCCCAAGGGCCTCAAGCGGACTAGCCACCCCACCCCCCCGGCAAGCCACGTCAGACTCCCTGTGAGGCAGGCATGGGAGGAGGTAGGCCGGGAGGAGACGGAGGAACAGAAGGAATCTGGCCGCTGCACTCACAGAGGGGGGGGAAGGCAAGTGGGGGGCCGTCTGGAAGCAGCTGGAGGTGCGCTTCTGGCTCTCCTCATTGAGGTATGTCTGTTCATGGAACCGTTTCCCCCCCCCAGGCTCCGAGGGGCTTCTGCGGGGGCGATTAAAAAACCAACCCCTCCCACCTCCTGAAAACTCCCCAGGGGCAGCGCTCCCCTCCCCTCCCCGGGGAGGCGGTTCCACAGTGAAGAAGAAGAAAGCTCTTTTGGGGTCTCTGCAGCGACTTCAGACCAGGGAAGGGCCAGAGGCCTCAGAAGGCTACCAGGAGGTGGGTCGGGGGCTTGTCTGGGCGCTGTGTGAGGGGCAGGAGGGGGTGGAGCCCTCACCCATGGTGGTGGTGGTGGGGAGCGGCTTTTGTACTTACCCGGGCGTCTCTGGGGCTTCCTGCTGGGGAGGCAGCCTCCAGGTCTCAGGCCGACCAAACCGGGAGGGGGTCTGTCCCTCCGGGCCTGGCTGGCTTCTCGCAGATGTACCAGAGCTTCGTGCTGCACTGTGCTGATGTCCACTGGCCTTCCTGCAGTCTTACGCACAAGTAATGCCGATTGTCAGTTCTGTGGGAGATAAACAAGGAAGGAAGGAAGAAGTCAAAATCTCTTACCCCTCCCCCGTTCCCCCTGTATATCTCGGACTGGTACTTTGCCGCGTCCGCATGTGCAGTGGGTGGGTGGGAGTCCCCCTCTGCACCAAGCAGCGGCAGCAAGGCTGTGCCGGAAGGGCCGGGACTGCCGTGAGGCTCCAGAGAGGCCTGTGTGGTTCCTTCCCTGTGGCTTCTGCCACCGCCAAAGCAACTCTGCCCCTTCCCAGTGCCCTGGCTGCAGCCCATCCCTCCTCCCCTGGGCCAAGGGCCACCTCTTCAGGTTTTTTTGTTTTTTAAACAGGCCACTAAGCATCAATATCGGAGTCTAACACTCTCATTTCCCACAAAAGCACTAGCCCCTTCCGTTGTGGAGATATCCCTTTCCCCTTTTATTTCGGCAACGAAAGAGACTAGAGAATTGATTGAAAAGACTGCTGGGAATTCAGAGCGCCTGATGCACAGGTGGTTACAGCCTTGTAATGATGCTCCATTGCTGATTTTTTTTAAAAGCCTCCCCCAGTGGCAGAGGGAGCCAACGGCCATTGTGGGGACAGGGTCATCGGATCACAGGAGTTGGAAGGGACCTCCAGGGCCATCGCCTCAGGGGCTCGGTAGCCTGACCCTGCGCCCAGCCCGCCACACCCGCCGTGGGGGCCTCTGCTCAACAGCAGAGCTCTCACTTGGCTTGTCAAAGCTCAGTCTGACCTGAAGTGGCCGGGCCGGAAAGGCCCCCTGGCGGAGACCTCGGGGGCTACACCCAAGGAAACTGCCATGGAGCAATGCTCCCTCTAAGCTGTGGAGTCCTGTGAGCAAAAATTCTGCTTGGCGATCTACCGGCATGAAAGTTGTGAGCGAGCAATTTGGCTCCTGCACAAATTAGTTTGCTTTGAGGCCCTCCTTCCTGAGCTCAGACAAAAACGTGTGAGCTGGAGGCTAAAAAACTGTGAGCTCACTCACACTAACTCAGCTTAGAGGGAACGCTGCCCTGGAGGGTCACGCTCAGGGCCTGACTCGGTGGGGGAAGGGTGTCGGTCATGTGGCGGAAGACCTGGGGTGATGCCCACCCATGATGCCTCCCCGCAACTCCCTGCAAAGTTGCTGGTGTGCGTCTCACCTGCGCTTACCCTGTATACTGCGAGCTCTCCAACAAAACCCATCCTTCCTCCTTGTTAGACCATCTTCTGTAACATCCAGTCCAGTATACGTTTGATCCCAGAGGTCTCTGGAATAAAAAAAGAAAGTGCCAACCTTTTGTTGCTCTTGGGGGTTTTTTGCCACCAAGTCATGGCTGACTCACGGCAACCCCCTGCAGGGTTTTCAAAGCAAGAGACATTCCAAGGTGGGTTTGCCATGATCGGCCTCCACATCGTGACCCTGGTATTCCTTGGGGGTCTCCCTTCCAAATACTGACCAGGGCCGACCCTGCTGAGCTTCTGAGACCTAACGAGATCAGGCCAGCCGGGTCACAGCAGAGAATCCTCCTTTGGAATATTTGGCCATGTAGTGAACTTCTCCACCTCGCCCTGGGCCACTCACATCCATCACAAAAGCAGTTAAAACGTGACAGGGCCATGCTGAAAGCCACCCGCAGGACACAGAGAACAGGTGGGCCCAGGCAACCCCAGGGCCTTCTGGGAAGAGGGGGCCCTCCGGTTCCTCCTCCACAGGCCTGAAACGGGAATCCCACCACCTGGGAGGAGCCTCTGCAGAGCCCCGCCCAGGAGCCCCTGCCAGTCCCATATCAGACCGGGGCAGGCCTTGCCTCCTGTGCTGACCGGAGACCCTGGAGATGGGGAGGGGGGAGGAGGAGGAGAAGGCCCTTCAGGTGTTTGGGACCCAAAGCGCTTGAGGGCTTCGAGATGAAAAGCAGGGCCTTGAGATGTGCACCAGACGCAAACTGGGTACTGGCGTGGGCTGTGTCTCAGAGGGTCCCAGGAAGAGCCCTCCCCTCCCCGCCACGAAGCTTCCGGGGCTCTTGCCCACCAGCTGAGCCGATATGGGCTCCTGATGTCAGCGCCTCTGTGTCACACAAGAGCAAAGAAGCAAGAATCAGGCCAACTCGGAAGAAGCGGCAGAGAGCTTGGCGAGGAAGGCTGAATGGGCCCTCCCAGAAGTCCCCTGGAGAAGCCTCGCCGCCCCCAGGATCCCGCACTCGGAGCCCTGGCCAAGGGCCTTCGGTCATCAGGGAGCCTTTAGCCACCAGGCTTTCTCCTCTCGTGGTTAGCATGCCCACGGCCTCAGGGCAGGACCCCTGCCTGTATTTGCAATGCCCGCCAAAGCCCAGGGGGTGGCATGAGCTGAAGCTGCCCTCCACGACTCTGCCGCCTTCTCCCCCCACCCCCCCAAGCTGCTGAGCAGCCACCAGCATCTTAGGCGGCGAGAAACGGGCAAAGGCCTGCAGCCCAGAGCCGCTGGGAGTGGGCAGCAGGGGCCCCAGAGGGAGCCCGCGGAAAGGAGCAGGAGGTGCTCTGTGGAGGAGCTTCTCCTTGCCTCCATGTCAGCCCCCCACCCCCCGGTGATTGGGCAGTGCTCTTGCAGCCTGTGGCCACTTGCGCTGTACCGGTATGGCCGGGGGCACCCCTGGTTTGGTGATGAGCAGCTGAGCAGCCTTCCTCTCACAGTCTCTCTTGCTCTCCGCCCACGTCCTTATCTGGGTAGAGAAGAAGAGGCACCTCCCCCCGTACAGCAGCCACTCCTCCTCGGGGCACCAGCCTGCCAAAGACACAAGGCGGGGAGGGGGTGTGTGTGGAGGTGGGTCCGCATGACACCACCCTTCGCAGCAGCTTTCACCTTCTTTTCCTCTTCGTCTCCTTTCGCCAGCGCAGCTGATGCAGGCCCCAGGAGCCAAGCTGAAGCCGCCTTCCACGCGTTGCTGTGCCTCCGACCAGCCTCAGAGTCACATTGGCTGGTCACACGACCCTCCGGAAGGCAGCATCGGGAGCCCCTATCGAGGTGTGGCTCAGGTGGGCCGCCCTGCCAAGACGGGGGGCCCGGCCACAAGGAAGCCGCTCTCATCTGTAGGGGCACCCCCGTACAGACAAAGGTATCCACGAGCCCATCTCCCCATGAGAGCCCGTGCTGCATCTCATCCTCTCTCCTCTCTGACCGAGGCCGCTGGCCCAGTCCTGCCCCCGGGAGCTTTCGACCAGACATGCCAGGACCCTATCAGCCTTCCTAGCTGATGGCCCCGGGGCCCCCGCCAAGGGGCTTGCCTCCCCTTCCCCTTGGAAGTCAACTGTTCTGTGATGAGGGGAAACCACCTCCCCGCACTCACACGCACACGTGTCTTGCATTGGATGAGCCCGGCCTCAAATGGGGCTCAGTTTCTTGCAAGTCAGCAGAGCCAGCTTGGTGTGGAGCAGCAGACTCTAATCTGGGAGAACCGGTTTTGATTCCCCACTCCTCCACATGCAGCCAGCTGGGTGAACTTGGGCCAGTCACAGTTCTCTCAGAGCTCTCTCAGCCCGGCCTACCTCACAGGGTGTCTGTTGTGGGGGGGAGGAAGGGAAAGGAGACTGTAAGCCGGGCCGGCTCACCCACTAGGCGAACTAGGCATTCGCCTAGAGCGCCGGGCCCTGGATGGGGCACCAAGCTGTGCCTCCTCCCGCCCCCCCTTTGGTGGTGGCAGGGGGGGAGGAGGCGGTGGTGGCAGCAGCAAAAGGGTGGCTGGCTCCAGAGGGCTCCAGGTCTTCAGGCCCCACCGGGAGGTTGGCATCTGCGCCATAAGGCAGCCTCGCCTAGGGCGCAGAAACACTTCGAGCCGGCCCTGACTGTAAGCCTCTCTGAGACTCCTTTGGGGAGTGAAGGGCAGCAGGGTATGCATCCATTCTCCTCCTCCTCTTATCCTTCTCCTCCTCCTCCTCCAGAATTCTCACCAGGACTGCCCCAATCGATGGTGTCTTCTTCCATCCAACCAAAGCTCCCCGCCAGGGCCTGCATAGTCCCTCCCCTCCCAACTCCACAGGGATGCTCCCCGGCCCCGTGACCAGCAGGGGGTGCTCGCGAGCTCACCAGCGCAAGCCTCGGCCCGCGTTGCGTCCAGCGCCTCTTCGGCCTCCCGTCTCTTCTGGATCGCCGTGGCCAGCGCCGCCTCCTCCTCCCGCAGCCGCCCCTGAGCGCTGCTCGCCAGCCGCTGACTCTCCCGCAGGGCTGCCCGGCTCCGCTTGAGCTCGGCCTCCGCCTCCTCCAGCCTCCCCTGCACCTGCAGCAGGCCCCGCTCCCGGGCGTCCAGGCTCGTCGCCAGCCTCCTGCTCTCCGCGGCGGAGGCTTCCGAGGCGTCTCGAAGGCGCCGGGAGACCTGCCTGTCTGCAGAGGTCCTGCGGCTGTGAGTGAGACCCACTGCTTTGGGGGACTGTCCCCACTAGTGTTCCCTCTAAGCTGAGTGAGTGTGAGCCAGCTCACGGTTTTTTAGCCTCCGGCTCACAGATTTTTGTCTTGGCTCAGGAAGGAGGGCTCCAGAGCAAACTGTTTTATGCAGCAGCCAAATTGCTGGCTCACTCACAAAGTAGAATTTTTGCTCACAAGACTCCACAGCTTAGAGGGAAGGCTGGTCCCCACCCTCACCATAAGCACATAAGAAGAGCCCTGCTGGATCAGACCAGTGAGGGTCTCCATCTAGTCCAGCATATAGCTTCTGGAAAGCCCACAAACACACACACACACACACACACACCCGGGCTGACCAGGCCCTCCTGACTGGGGTGGGGTAGGGTGGGGGGGCATATCTGGGACTCTTACATTGCACTCCGAATCCGATGGTGGTCGCCAGGAGAAAGAGGGAGGCTCCCAGCAGGAGGCCCAAGGTTATGGGCCAGAACGGCTTCTTGGGCCCTGCGAGAGGAAACGGTGGGGCTCAGTCCTGGGTCCCGCAGCGTCAGCACCCTTCTCACGCACTTGCGCTGCCTCCCCGGACTAATCTCAGTCTTGTTCTCAGGCAAACACTGGAGGGTTGTCGCCGCTGGTCACCGCCTGACCAAGGGTGGGCAGTGTGATGTGGCTGCCAAAAGGCAGATCTGGGGGCCCGTCTTCCCTACTAGAGGTGAAGTCCTGTGGCTGTCCCTTTTTTTCTTTTTTTAAAAGTAAGTCTCTAGTCCCTTTTGCCTTTCCCCTGGGAAGCTGAGGGGTTGGAAGGACAAGTCTGTACATCATCGTAACGTTTCTGTGCCTCAACAAAATGCTAATTGCCAGTGTTCTCTCTAAGCTGAGTGAGTGTGAGCTAGCTCACAGTTTTTTAGCCTCTGGCTCACAGATTTTTGTCCTAGCTCAGGGAGGATGGCTCCAGAGCAAACTAGTTGATGCAGAAGCCAAATCGCTCGCTCACAACTTTAAGGCCAGTAGTTCACAAGGTAGAATTTCTGCTCACAGGACTCCACAGCTTAGAGGGAACATTGCTAACTGCCAATTTGAAATGAAAAGTAGGATTAATCATGAAAGCCCACTGATTAATCATGAAAGCCCACCGGTGTCTAATTTGCCCTATTTGGGCAAATTGATCGAGAGGGCGGTGGCGACACAGCTTCAGAGCTTTCTGGATGACGCTTCTGTCCTAGATCCACTTCAGTCTGGCTTTCGCCCTGGTTACGGGACGGAGACAGTGCTGGTCGCCCTTACTAACGACCTCCGGAGGCATCTGGATCGAGGGGGTGTGGTGGCACTGGTGTTGTTAGATCTGTCGGCTGCGTTCAATACGGTCGACCACCAGTTGCTGACCCACCGCCTCGCCGACGTGGGGATTCAGGGACTCGCCCTTCAATGGCTTGCCTCTTTTCTCCAAGGTCGGGGACAGAGAGTGGAAATCGGGGAACAGCGGTCCCAGAGGCACCCACTTGAATGTGGTGTCCCTCAGGGGGCAGTGCTTTCCCCGATGCTTTTTAACATCTATATGCGCCCTCTCGCCCAGATTGCCAGGAGGTTTGGGCTGGGCTGTCATCAGTATGCAGATGACACCCAGCTCTATCTGATGTTGGGTGGCCGGTCGGGCTCCGACCCTGAAGATCTTCAACAGGGATTACAGGCCGTGGCTGAGTGGCTCAGGCTGAGCCGGTTGAAATTAAACCCAGCGAAGACGGAGGTCCTGGGCCTGAATCGGAACGGTCTGGGGTTAGGGCTCCCTCTCCCGACCTTCGATGGGGTACCTTTGGTGCCTGCATCGGAGGTTAGGAGTTTGGGAGTGCTCCTGGACTCCTCCTTAACAATGGAGGCCCAGGTAGCAGCCACTGCCAGGTCTGCATTTTACCATCTAAGGCAGGCTCGGCAGCTGGCCCCTTTCCTCGACCGCAAAGATCTGGCTACAGTGATCCATGCGACGGTCACCTCAAGGCTAGACTACTGTAACGCTCTCTACATGGGGCTGCCTTTGTCGTTGATCCGGAGGCTGCAGCTGGTGCAGAACGCGGCAGCTAGGCTGCTGATGGGCCTCCCCAGGTGGGAGCACATCAAGCCTGGGTTGAAGGCACTGCACTGGCTGCCTATAGCATACCGAATCCGCTTCAAAGTGCTGGTACTTACCTTTAAAGCCCTATATGGCCTGGGTCCGACCTACCTGAGGGACCGCCTTTCCCCGTATATACCCCCAAGAGCACTTCGGTCGGGGACCATGAGCCGCTTAGTGGTTCCGGGTCCCCGAGAGGCACGATATGCCACGACAAGGGCTAGGTCCTTCTCAGTGGCGGCCCCTACCTGGTGGAATGAGCTCCCGGAGGAGATCAGGGCCCTGCGGGATCTTTTGCAATTCCGCAGGGCCTGCAAGACGGAGCTCTTCCACCAGGCTTTTATGTAGGGGCCGCCGCTTCCACCACCACCAACGAGGGAAAGACCACCAAGTTGGAGTGTCCTTGATAGCCCGGCGCTATCTATATGACAGCAAGATCAGCC
>NW_015162030.1:78749-79554 GCF_001447785.1 Gekko japonicus | reverse complement strand
ACTCTTACAGTTAGGAAGTTTCTCCTGATATTTAGCTGGTAACAACTCCCTTGTAATTTCCACCCATTAGATCTAGTCTTGCAATCCGGAGCAAGAGAGAATAGATCTGCTCCATCTTCTACATGACAGCCCTTCAAATACTTGAAGACCGCAATCATATCCCCTCTAAGCCTTCTCTTTCCCAGGCTAAACAGACCCGACTCTTTCAGCCTTTCCTCGTAAGACTTGGATTCCAACCCTCTCACCATCCTAGTTGCCCTCTTCTGGACATGCTCAAGCTTTTCAACATCCTTCCTCAAATATGGTGCCCAGAACTGGACACAGGACTCCAGGTGAGGCCTGACCATAGCAGAATAGAGCGGAACGACCACCCCCCGTGATCTGGACACAAGGCTTCTGTGAATGCATCCTAAGACTGCATTCACTTTCTTCGCAGTCACTTTGCACTGCAGGCTCATGTTTAGCTTGTGGTCAACCAGAACACCCAGATCCCTTTCACATGTGCTGCTGTCAAGCCAAGTCCCTCCCATTCTATATCTGTGCCTTTGATTTTTTGTACCTAAGTGTAGGACTTTGCACTTCTCTCTATTGAAACTCATTTTATTTGTCTCAGCCCACTGCTCCAGCCTATCTAGCAGAAAACAATATTAGGGTGCTGCACCTCCCCCCCCCACTGGCCTCTCTTTGCTTGTCCAACCTGTTGGGCAGCTGAGGTGACTCTCTGGGCTCACGTGAGCCCACGAGGCTACCTTGTACTGAACCAGAACCCCCCCCCCCCCCCCCCCCCTCCCTCACCCCGCACACC
>NW_015162030.1:69568-78709 GCF_001447785.1 Gekko japonicus | reverse complement strand
TCAGAGCAAGGCTCTGTCCCTTCACCCACTGCCTACATGCGTAGCAGGAAATCCTGCAGGGAGAAGACAGTTCCCAATGAGGGCCAGTAATCACCCCGAACAATGAGCAGAGAGACCCACCACGAGCCACATTTGGCCCTGTGTCTTCACGGAGCAGGCCGTGGTTGCTAGCCCAAGCCCAAGCCACCGTGCAGAGCGGTGAAATCCTTGGGCCGTTTCCCTCAGTGATCTTCTCTGATTTATATGCCGCAAGCTGAACCACTCCGGCAGAAGGAGCCTCTTGGTTACTTCATCCATCTATTCACGCCCTTTAGACCCTGCCTTTCTCCCCAAGGGGGACCCAAAGCGGCTAACACCATTCCCCTCTCCGCCACTGTGTCCTCACAGCAGCCCTGCGAGGTAGGTGAGGCCTGTGACAGGCCTGAGGTCACCCTTTGAGCTTCCAGGGCAGAGTGGAGGGATTCGAACCTGGGTCTCCCAGAGCCTAGTCTGACGCCCTGACCACGACACCACACCCGCTCTCCTAGGAAGACCCAGGGAGACAGGAGGAATGGCCGAAACAGTGTCCCTGGAGACAAGGTGTGGTCCTACCCACCACCACCTGTCTGGAGAGGGGGTAGGCAGTGGATTAGGCAGGGAGCAGCTCTTCCCTGAGGTTTCCTCTTCCCCTGAGGTGGGAACAGGTGCTCACCTTCGGGCTGCTTGGAGCTGTCGGCGGCTTTCTCTCTCCGGGGCTGGGCCGTGTGGATGTTCTCGTAGGTGAGGTCCCCGTCGTAAAGACTGTACTGGGGTTGCAAGGGGCGGGGGGGGGGGGGGGGGAGAGACAGTATTAGGAAGGGCGCCACAGGGATGCCTGGGAGCCAGGGAAGGAGTTCCGTCTCCGTACCTTCCTGCAGAGGTTGGGGGGTGTTCTCCGGAGGGGCCCTCGCAAACCGCAGGTCCGCGTAGGTGACACCCTGAGACATCGTGGGGTCCCACGGGTCCCAAGGAGAAGGCGCTGCTCCGGCACGGCACTCGTGCTGCCTTTCGGCAGGAAGGATGTGGCTGCAGCAGATGATTTGTCAGCAGGTGTTTGTCAGGAGCAGATGGAGCCAGCTGAGCGTAACCCCGGGGCCTGAGTACACTCGCCCACCCCACCCCACCCCACCGCCTGTGCCCACGAGTTAACAGGCCCCTGCCTTCCGCGTGAGCTGCCTCAACCCCCTGGCTTGCCAGAGTGCCTTCTGCTTTCCCGTTACGTGGTTCGCTTTAGAGGGGGCAGGGAAGAAATGCAGGGGGTGGGAATCTGACGGACTCCCCCTCCCCTCCTCTCTCTCTGCTCCCCTAAAAGAAGAAGTGAAACTGAAAGGACAGCATGAGTGGTTTCATGTGGAGAAAGTGAGAGTGTGGGAGGGGGGGAGGGTGTGAATTTTATTTTAAAAAACTGCCCTGCAAATGGTCCCTGCCCTAAGAAGGAACAGCATTGATGGCCCATATTGCAGAGAGGGGCTGAGGTGGAGAGACGGTTCTTTCTCATTCTCAACATGGCCCAAGGTTTGGATTGCTAAATCCAGGGACTGGGGCCATGCATTTCTACAAACTTCAGAAGAGCCACTACGGGCACCCCAGGTCCTCAGGGAAACCTGAAACCTTAAAAGAAACATAGCTTTTAAGAAATTATTTTTATTGATTATAAACCCCAGAAATATACAATCAGAATTGCTTGTACATAAAATGCACATGGATATGAAGGACTGGTTCTCATTTCACTGTGAACTGGTTATCTAGCCTTACAGCCCCCAATTCTTATTTTAAAACCAAATCTAAGAAGCTTCATCTAAATGGCACATCAACAACTGGTACAAGGGTGACCCAGTCGATGTTGTCTACCTGGACTTCCAGAAAGCTTTTGATAAAGTTCCTCATCAAAGGCTCCTAAGTAAACTCAGCAGTCCTCTTGCGGATTAAAAACTAGTTCCAGCTCCTGCCAACCTAGCAGTTCGAAAGCAAGAAATTTTTGTTGTTGTTCAGTCGCACAGTCGAGTCCGACTCTTCGCGACCCCATGGACCAGATCACGCCAGGCCCTCCTGTCTTCCGCTGTCCTCTGAAGTTGGCTCAACTTCATGTTCGTTGCATCTATGACATTGTCTAACCATCTCATCCTTTGCCGTCCCCGTCTTCTTTGACCTTCAATCTTTCCCAGCATCAGGGTCTTCTCCAGGGAGTGCTCCCTTCTCATTTGGTGGCCAAAGTATTTGAGCTTCAGTTTCATTATCTGGCCTTCCAGGGAGCAGTCAGGGTTGATTTCTTTTAGGATTGACTGATTTGTTCTTCTTGCAGTCCAAGGGACTCTCAAGAGTCTTCTCCAGCACCATTGTTCAAAAGAATCTATTCTTCTGCACTCGGCCTTCCTTATAGTCCAACTCTCGCAGCCATACATGACTACTGGGAATACCATTGCTTTGACCATGCGGACTTTTGTTGACAGGGTGATGTCTCTACTTTTTATCATGCTGTTGAGGTTCACCATCGCTTTCCTCCCAAGGAGCAGGTATCTTTTAATTTCATGGCTGCTGTCACAGTCTGCGGTGATCTGGGATCCCAGAAACGTGAAGTCTGTCACTACTTCCACGACTTCCCCTTCTATTTGCCAAGGAGTGATGGGGCCGGATGCCATGATCTTAGTTTTTTTGATGTTGAGCTTCAAGCCCACTTTTGCGCTCTCCTCTTTTACCCTGAGCAAGAGGCTCTTTAGGTCCTCTTCACTTTCTGCCATTAGAGTGGCAAGTAGATAAATAGGTACCACTTCGGCGGGAAGGTAACAGTGTTCCGTGCATCTTGGTCTTTAGTCATGCCGGCCACATGACCTTGGAAACATCTTCGGACAGCGCTGGCTCTTCGGCTTTGAAACGGAGAGGAGCACCGCAACCCTAGAGTCGGACTCGACTGGCTTTCGAGCAAGGGAAACCTTTACCTTTACCTTAATGAGCAGGAAACAGAGAGTGAGTCTTCACCACGGAAGGTGGTGAGCAGTGAGGTACTGCAAGGCTTGGTACTGGGTCCGGTGCTTTTTAACTCGTTCATTAATTATTTGGAGTTGCGAGTAAGCAGTGAAGTGGCTAAATTTGCAGATGATACGAAGTTGTTCAGGGTGGTGAAAACCAGTGAGGATTGTGAGGCACTCCAAAGGGATCTGTTGATGATGGGCAAGTGGGCGTCAGTGTGGCAAATGAGGGTCAATGTGGGCAAGGGCAAAGTGATGCACATCGGAGCCAGAAATCCTAACTATAAATACATGTTGAGGGGATCTGAAACTGGGAGTAACTGACCCCGAGAGAGATCTTGGAGTTATAGTAGATAACTCACTGAAAACGTCAACTCAATGTGGGACTGCAATAAAAAAGGCAAATGCTATGCTGGGGATTATTGGGAAGAGGACTGAAAACAAATCATAATGCCCCTGTATAAATCGATGGTGCAACCTCATTTGGAGTACTGTGTACAGTTCTGGTCACCACGCCTCAAAAAGGATATTATAGCATTGGAGAAAGTGCAGAAAAGGGCAACTCGAATGATTAAGGGGATGGAACACCTAAAGACATCAGGGCTCTTTATCTTGGAGAAATGACAGTTGAGGGGTGACATGATAGACGTTTACAAAATTATGCATGGGAAAGAGAAGGTGGAAAAATAAATACTTTTCTCCCTTTCTCACAATACAAGAACTCGTGGGCACTCCATGAAATTGCTGAGCAGTCGGGTTAGAACAGATCCAAGGAAGTACTTCTTCACCCAAAGAGTAATTAACACGTGGAATTCACTGCTGCTGGAAGTGGTGGCGGCTACAAGCATGGACGGCTTCAAAAGGGCATTGGGTAAACATAAGATAAGCAGAAGTCCATGAGTGGCTATTAGCCACATGGTATAGGTAGGGACTTTCAGTCTTGGGCAAGTGATGTACTGTATTGTTGGTGCTGGGGGGGCACAGTTGGGAATCCTTTTGGAGTTCTAGCCCTGCTGCTGGCCCTCCTGATGGCACCTGGTATTTCTGGCCACTGTGTGACACAGTGTTGGACTGGATGGGTCATTGGCCTGATCCAACATTGGCTTCTTTTATGTTCTAATGGCTGGTTTGTTATGATGAACAAAATTAAGACTTATAAATATATGTGGTCACAGAAATTCTTGTCAGTTGAAAAATACATGACAATCTGGTCACCCTTGATATTACACTGGAATCAAGACATGGTTTTAAAAAATGAATGCCCTCTGTAATCTCAGTGGCCACTGTGGGGGTTGCTAGTGAACCACAACAATACTGGCAGCCTTCAAGCCTCGGTTTCTGTCATTAAAAGACGGGGGGGATGGGTAGTTTTGGCCTCCCAATCCTCTACGGGATAGTTTTGGCCTCCCAACCATCTCCGGGATAGTTTTGGCCTCCCAGCCCACCCCTGCTCTGCGCTGCTCTTGCTGCCCTGGAGGGAAGACTCATTCAAGCCAGGAACCACTGAGCAACTTGCTACCATGACTGCATTACTCAGCAAGGCCAGCAATAACCACTTGGCAACTCTAGAGTTGCCATTTGCTTGCTTCCATCAGGGATCCCCCACCAGAACTCCCTGTCCCCCTAATGGTGCTCAGTTTAGGGGGGGGGGGGGGGAATGGGGCAGGGAATAGTGTCACATGATGTCACATCATTCCCAGCAGAAAAACTGGAAATGACAGCACTGCAGCAAGTGACATTCAGGAGTCTCCTTGATGATCTCTATGGTCATGCAGTGCAGTGATCTCAGCTCTGGGGGTTTTCGTCTGAAAATCACCTTGCAGCATCACTCGATGCCATTCCTTCATGTCCCCACCCCCGGTCCGCTGACCCTCTTGCCGGCTGCCATCCAGCGCTACCACTCATTACTGCGGGACAGCGGCCACTGCCCACAACTTCTTGGGCGGCTCACCACCACCACCATGCAGTTCCCATGACTCATCCGGGTGCAGCGGTGCTGACCAGATGGCTGGATGCCACGCTGTTTCCACGAACGGAGGGGCAGCTGCCAGACATGGCTTGTGCGACTTGGCCGGGCCTGGCAGGGGCCACCACACAACTCACAGGAGCGATCCGCTGCCATGTGACTTTCATCATTTGGCCAGATTTCTTCCAGGAAGACCCTGCTGGGGGAAGGAAGGAGGAAAGCCAACTGTCCATCTGGCACTCTGGTATACAGAGTGTCGGACTAGGGTCAGGTCAAGAGACAGCCTTGGACTGCTTCTGCGGTCTCCCATCCAAATACATGCAAGTACTCACCAGGGCCTGACCATGCTTCACTTCTGAGATTTAGCGAGCCCTGGCTCGCCTGGGCCACCTCGATCAAGACTCAGAGACTCGGCTTATTCTGGGCCACCATGAAAGCAAAGCCCTCCCTTGACATAATGCAGCCGCCAAACTGTGTCTCTGCTCCCCCTCCTTGCTCCGGGGTGTGGCACCAGCCAATGTCTGCCCTCCACTTAGACAGACACACACTGACAACTTGCAGAACTGGGCTTTCGGGGCTCCTGCCCAGACCAGACAAAAGGCGCATTGTCAGCGAATGCTGAGGAAGGCACTTCCAAAACACCTCCTTTGCCCCTCAAATGCCACTTTGGGCTTTACCCAAGAGACTCCAAGCCCATTATTTGTCTCTGACGGCTGAGTCGCCTGGCCCCGGACAGCAGCTCCTTCTCCTTTTTGCGGGGAAGTCCCTTCCCAGTCTGCCCCCTTGTAGATGAACGTAGAAGCCCTGGGAGATGGGGCTCGCTGGGGAAGAGAAGTCAGATGTCGGGAAAGCCCTGAAGATTTGCATGGCTGATGAAGTGCAAGAGGAAACGGCAGAGTCACGTGGCACTGCGGCGGCGGGGGCGATGGGGGGGGGAGCTGGCAAGTGGCCCAGGGCTGATGGGCTGGGCTGGGCTGGGCAACACTGGTGAGCCCCGTGGATTGGGGCTGAGGGCAAGGTGGGCGGAAGAGAAGATCAGGGCAGCAGAGCATCCAGCCCCCTTCGTCTGGAACGAGAGCAGGCAAATCAAATGCTATCCGAGGGCAGGCGAACTCAACAAGCGGCCTCCTCCTCCTCCTCCTCCTCTTGGGTCTAGGGGCTGGGCCGCATGGTGGCCCGAGAAGGGACTCTGCATCACCTCATAGCCCACCGGGGAGAGCCTCCCACAACTGTGGCCGCCTAGTGGGCCCGCAGACCCTCCCAGGGCGCCAAGGGGAAGAGGCAGGGAAGCTTCCCAGGGAGGAGCCCAACAGAGGCATACAGGGACACCCCAACCCGATTCCTGAGCCAGGGCCTGGAGAGTTCTTCTCTGGGGGGGGGGGGCTGCTCTGGCTCTCTGGCGAGGAAACCCCCTGGCCCAGCTCCCTGCCCACTCCTCCGGCCACCGCTGGAGACCTTCCTTTCCTTTATCAGAATAGTTATCACCTGCCTTTCTCCCACGCCAGAGGGGGCACGAAGGTGGGGAACCGGAGACACCAACCCTGACCCCCCCCCCCAGACAATACAATACAATCAGTCAGTCAGTCTGACGTCGATACCGGATAAGTTGGTGGAAACTGTTATTAAGGAAAGAATTGGTAGGCACACTGATGAACAAAACCTATTGAGGCAGACTCAGCATGCGATCTGTAAGGGAAGATCTTGTCTCACTAACCTGTTAGTGTTCTTTGAGGGGGTGTTCAGACATTTGGCCAAGGGGGATCCAATAGATATTGTTTACCTTGACTTCCAGAAAGCTTTTGATAAAGTTCCTCATCAAAGGCTCCTAAGTAAGCTCAAAAAGCATGGGATAAAGGTCCTTTTGTGGATCAAAAACTGGCTAATTAATAGAAAACAGAGAGTGAGTATAAATGGGCAATTTTCTCAGTGGAGGGAGGTAAGCAGTGGGGTACCGCAGGGATCAGTACTTGGTCCACTGCTTTTTAACTTGTTCATTAATGATTTTGGAGTTGGGAGTAAGCAGTGAAGTGGCTAAATTTGCGGATGATACGAAGTTGTTCAGGGTGGTGAAAACCAGTGAGGATTGTGAGGCACTCCAAAGGGATCTGTCAAAGATGGGCAAGTGGGCGTCGACATGGCAAATGGGGTTCAATGTGGCCAAGTGCAAGGTGATGCACATTGGAGCCAAAAATCCTAAATATAAATACACGTTGATGGGGTCTGACCTGGCAGAGACTGATCAAGATTTGGGCAGGAACACACAGGAACGGAGTTCTGGCTGGCTCCCAAGTTGGCCACGCCCAGCAGGAACTCATTAGCATAATAGGCCACACCCAACAGCAGAAACTCATTAGGATTGGCTACGTTAGGGGTGTGCGGCCTAACATGCAAAGGAGTTCCTGCTACAAAAAAAGCCCTGGGTTTGGACAACAAAGTAAACAGAATAAGAAGCAAAAGGTGGGTGTGGCTGGATTACCACACTTCTGGTAACATGGGGGTGCGGCCTAATATGCTAATGAGCTGTGCTGTCAGGGGTGTGGCCCAATACGCTAATGAGTTCCTGCTATTGGGTGTGGCCTATTATGCTAATGAGTTCCTGCTGGGCTTTTTCTACAAAAAGAGCCCTGGACGTGCCCATGTGACTTCCAGTATGACTCGGAAGTGATGTAGGCATGTTGGTGGTGTCAGGGGAGACACTCTGGTTTGGGGGCGAAAACTCTATGGTAGAATTAGCTTCTACTGTAGCTTTTTCCCAAAAACCAGAGCATTGCCCTGACATGCCTACGTCACCTCTGGGTCCATCTGTAAGTCACGTAGGCATGTCGCTGAAATGTCAGGTGTTCTTCCCTTGTCTGGAGGATAATTACCCCACCAACAAGCTGATCTGCGCAGCAAGGTTGGCCCTGGCAGCGGGGGGCCCATCCCCCAAAGGGGTGTGTGTGTTCCAGCATCCCTAGCTAAGGTAATAAATAGCAGTAGGCCTCCACTGCGGTGAGTTAAGCTTGCCTACCCCAACGCAGTTGGGGCACAATCCAGTCAAACTCTTACAAGTTGTTGGGTTATTGTTATTAATTTCTAGAGTTGATTAGCAGAGTAATCAGCATTCAGCAAAGTATTAAAGAGTCAGAGTCCATGGTGTGTTTAAAATATAAAAGTTTACTACAACCTAGCATGGGAAAAGGTATATGGGATGAAAAATAACAAAGAGCTATATTTCTACATCCTCACAGCTAGACAGAACATGGCAGAGGTCTAATGGAGACTAACTTCTTCTTGTTCAGGACAAAGAGCCATAAAATGCTAATACTAGCCACTGTATTCTCCAATCAGAACAACAAACTAGATCTGTAGTTACCGGGTTTTCTAGCTCTCTAAACTCATTGGTTACAAACAAATATGTGATTTAGTAAACAGTATTAACCCAGTAAATACTGAACAGTGTTTTAACTTGTAACTCCCAACAGCATGGGATAGAGCAGGTTGAGAAAGAGGTACTTTTCTCCCTTTCTCACAATATAAGAACTCGTGGGCACTCCATGAAATTGCTGAGCGGTCGGGTTAGAACGGATAAAAGGAAGTACTTCTTCACCCAAAGAGTGATTAACACTTGGAATTCACTGCCACAGGAGGCGGCAGCGGCTACAAGCATGGATGGCTTCAATTTTATTTATTTTATTTTATCAATTAGATTTTTATCCCACCCTCCCGCCAAAGCGGCTCAGGGCGGCTTACAACAATTAAAACCCAGTAAAGATTAATGCAGTACATCTAAAAATAATCAATAAAACAGCCAATATAACTTATTAACAATAAAATTACAATTAGAGCATTACAATTTGCACATGGCGGCCATCCATATAAAGTGCTAGAGCGTTTGATCTGGGCTGTTAAACGCTTGGCGGAATTGCTCAGTCTTTACCGCTCTGCGGAATTGATGGAGATCCCACCGAGCGCGGATTTCATTCGGGAGCTGATTCCACCATACTGGTGCAGCTAAGGAAAACGCCCTGGTTCTCGTCGCTGTTAACTCAGCGTCCCTAGGGCCAGGGGGGACTAAGCGATTCTGGGATTCAGATCTCAGTGCTCTTGGGGGAACGTACGGGGAAAGGCGGTCCCGCAGGTAGGCAGGCCCAAGACCATAAAGGGCTTTAAAGGTCATAACCAGCACCTTGAAGCGTATCCAGAACGCTA
>NW_015162030.1:68333-69135 GCF_001447785.1 Gekko japonicus | reverse complement strand
ACTGGCTTGATCCAGCATTGGCTTCTCTTATGTTCTTATGTTCAGTTTGGTGTTGTGGTTGAGTGCACGGACTCTAATCTGGGAGAACCGGGTTTGATTCCCCACTCCTCCACTTGCACCTGCTGGATGACCTCGGGCAAGCCATAGCTCTGATAAGAGCTATCCTCGAAAGAGCTCTCTTGGCCCCACTGACCTCACAGGGTGTCTGTCTGTTGTGGGGAGGGGAAGGGAACAGGAGCTCACAGCTCTGAGACTCCTCTGGGGGTAGTGAAGGGCCATGGGGTATGAATCCAATCTCCTCCTCCTCCTCCTCCTCCTCCTCCTTCTTTGCGCGGACTCTAATCTGGGAGAACCGGGTTTGATTCCCCACTCCTCCTCCACTTGCACCTGGCTGGATGACCTTGGGCAAGCCGTAGTTCTGGCAAGAGCTGTCCTTGAAAAAGAGCCGTTTCTGTCAGAGCTCTCTCAGCCCCTACCTGCCTCACAGGGTGCCTGTTGTGGGGAGGGGGAGGGAAAGGAGTTTGTAAACTGCCCTCTTCCTCCTCCTCCTCCTCTTCTCCTGGGCCCCCCTCCAGACCGCTCCCGTAGCTGCGGGTGTGTGTGTGTGACGGCGGGCCTGGCGGGATCGCTGCCTCGAGGGCCAGAGGGCCTCCTCCTCCCCGGGCGGGGCGGCCTGCCGGTCATCGGGTGCCTCCGCCAAACACTCTGCGCTTCGTTTCTGCGCTTCGTTTCTGCGCCTCCTGCGTGCCTCCCGGCAGGAGGTGGGATGAGCGGGGGCTGCCGGGCGCCGTCGGGGGGGGGG
>NW_015162030.1:44864-67608 GCF_001447785.1 Gekko japonicus | reverse complement strand
GTCCCCTGCCTTTCCACAGCCCCCCCCCCACTTCTCAAGGTTCCCCCCCCCTCCAGCCCCTTGCCCTTGCCCACCCCGACATTTGCTCCGCAGACTGGCAGGTCTCCGGGCAGCTGGAGGGGGCGTCCCAGAGGCACACGGCGGAGAGCGGTGCCCTGGCCCAGCAGCTGGGCAGCCAGGAGGAGAACCTGACCCAGACCCTGCGGCTGCTGTCCCGGGCCCAGACCGAGCTGAGCACCACCAGGCTGGCCCTCTGGCAGAGTCGGGAGGACAGGAACCGCACTCAGCGGCAGCTGGAGGAAGAGAGGAAGCAGTGGAGGCTGGCCAAGAGCCGCCTGCAGGAGGAGAAGGCCAAGGCGACCCGGGAGCTGGCGGAGGCCAAATCCTGCCAGCAGATGGGTAAGTCCGATGTTTGTGGGGGTCAGGCCTGGCTGGGCCAGGCCCCTATGTCCCATGGCAGCTGGGGCCATGTTCTCCAGCTCCCCGTACAGCTCGAATGTTAGCAAGGGTGCCCCCAATCTTGCTCTGGCACCCCAAAGAAGTCCAGCCCTTGAGCCGGACGCTGCTGGCATGGCTGGGAGTCTCTGAGCTGTCCTCACGGGCCACCCAACCAACACATGAGGCGCGTGTCCATTAGGAGTGCCTCTCTGGCAGGCCGCGCCCCTGGCTGCCCCTCTCGTGTGTCTCCTCCACCAGGCTGCTGCCCCCCCGGCTGGGCCCTCTTCCGGTGGAAGTGCTTGCGGGTGTCAAGTGAGTGGGAGACTTGGGAAGGGAGCAGGCGGGACTGTGGAGAGCAAGAGGCTCAGCTGCTGATTCTGAAGCCCTGGGACGCCGGCACCTTCTGGCGCGACGCAGTGATGAAGGTGAGATGGGGTGGCGTTTCCACTGGCACAAACCCCCACTTGGCCCCGTGTGCTGCTCCGGAGGGCCCCCCGACGCCCGCCCACCCCCGCCCAGGAGGAGGGTTTGGTGGGGCTGAGAGAACTGGGGCTGGAGAGGGAGCCCAGAAATCCCGTCTCTGCAAGGGGAGCTGGTGCCGGCGTGCGGGGGGAGGAGGCACCACCATCAAGCCTCGTGGGCCAAGCGGGCGGCTCTGAAAGGAGTTTGTTCCCCCCCCCCCCCGGTTTTTTTCCGGGGGAGAGCTGGAGGGCGGAAAAGGTTGTCTCCATCATCACATCCTACAGAAAGGGAGGGGCTGTCCAGAGAGGACTGTTGAAGGAAGGGGGAGAGACAGTTACATCACCACCCCTGGCCCTGGGGGTGGCTGGAACCGCACTCCCCACCTCGGCCAGTGCCCCCGAGTGGACCTCCCTGGGCAGGAAAGGAGAGCCCAAGGGAGGCCCAAGAGAGGCTCCTCTGCACTGGAGCCCTTCTCCCCAGGGGGCTGCCTTCCTAGGTGTGGGGAGTTTTCCTGGGGTGGGGCAGCACTGCATCCTGTCCCGTTCCCCCCTCACCATGAAAGTGCTGGGCACTGAGGGCTCCTCGGGAGAGGGGGCACACACTCACACCTGGAGCCTGAAGAGGCTGATCGGCGGTCAGGAAGCGGCTGCCAGAGAGGCAGGCTGGCCGAGCCCCAAGGCAGAGTCAGTCCAAACCCCAAGGCCTGCCGCCGAGGCAAAGGCCGCCTGTGGGCGACTCCCAGGAGATCTCCGGCAATCTCCTACAATGTCTTTTCAGAGGCATGGAAGCTGGGCTGCCCTCCTTCGTTGCTGGATCCCCCCTGGAGGAAGGGAGGGCGGTGTGGGCAGGAACGCCATGGGGGGGCGTCGCTGCAGGCGGTCTGCTCTGTGCAGGAAACACCCCCAGGCCACGTTCACCCAGGTCCTCCTTGTTCTCCTAGAGTCTTCTGCGATCAGATGAGTTCTGGGTTGGACTCACGAGGAGGAAGTACGAATGGAAATGGGAATGGCGTTGGGTCGATGGTGCACACTACCCTGGGTAAGCCTCGGAGAGGTGGGGCATTTCCTCCCCACCAAAGAGATTTGTTCTGGTTGGATGAAGTAGCCCAGTCCCTCCATCCTCAGGGGCCAGAATGGAAACTATGACTTTGACCCACCCCTCGTGATGACCTGATTAAACAGGCGGCCCAGACACAAGACCCCAAGGAACACGGAAAGGAAGCCAGGGAAAGTCAGCCCCCACCTTTTTCAGTGTGCAGAGAGCCACACTGATTGTAATGAAGTCTGGATAGCAACATCCCCCCTTGATGGAATGGCGCACAGTGAGTGCCCCCATAAGTATAGAATCATAGAAACCTAGCGTTGGAAGGGGCCATACAGGCAATGTAGTCCAACCCACTGCCCAATGCAGGACCAGCCTAGAGCCTCTCTGTCAGAACCCACAGCTTACAACGAAGTACACGCATTCAGGACCGGTTATACTTTTATTGCAAAGCTATAGATGCAGTAACACAGGCACTGTTAAGAATGGCGGTAACCACTAGAGCCTAATAGGATATAGGGTATTCATATGCAGGCCCCCCATGGCATGGGCCAATTAGATACCCTCCCCCGCGCAGGACAAGTTAGGAAACCATTAGGTGGCTAAAGCTGGGAAACAGGAGTCTCTCACGGTACATAGGAGACTTCCAGACAACACAACCTCCTCCTGCACATCTGTAGAGATAAGCATTTCAGCACAGGCAGAACAGCAGGGATAGGAATGCAATAGCAGTTAACCAGACACAGACCGAACTCCCCAACCCCCATGGCAGCATAGCTGACACTCTCTGACAAATATTCGTCCAGCCTATTCTTGAAAGCTACCAGTGAAGGGGAGCTCACCACCTCCCTGGGCAGCTGATTTCACCTTTGAACCACTCTGACCGTGAAAGAGTTTTCCCTAATCTCCAGCCGATACCTTTGGTGTAGTGGTTAGGTGCACGGACTCTAATCTGGGAGAACCGGGTTTGATTCCCCACTCCTCCTCCACTTGCACCTGGCTGGATGACCTTGGGCAAGCCGTAGTTCTGATAAGAGCTGTCCTTGAAAAAGAGCAGTCCTTGAAAGAGCCCTCTCAGCCCTGCCTACCTCCCCAGGGGAGGGGGAGGGAAAGGAGTTTGTAAACTGCTCTGAGACACCTTTGGGTAGTGAAGGGCAAGGGGTATACATCCGATCTCTTCTCTTCTTCTTCTTTGTAAAACGTGGAGACACTGTGAGTGAGGGCAGACCGGCGTGGTCACACAGCCCCATGAAACATGGCAGCCGCCACCCGCACACATACCCGGGAATCCTGCAGGACGTGTGTTCAAGTGAAGTGAAGAGAGTGTGGCCATGTCACTCCCCTCAGCCAGGGGTCCCTGCAACTCACTCAGGGGAGGCCACCCCGATAAAAGACTCAAGAGACCTCTCCCCCACAGGAGTTTGGGTCTCTGGCAGGGGAGGGCTTGTCTTTTGCCAGACAGGGGAGAGCTGTGCACCCACACAAAAGGCAGCCCAGTCAGCAGCCCCCTGATGACAGACAGCTCACTGCAGACAGACACCCCTGCAGTAAAGGGGAGGCAGGGCGGGAACCTCAGCGGGGCACCGGTCAGAGGATGGGGCTGACCCTCTGCCCGGCACCAGCAAACACCCAGAAGAGGCCGGACTCGAGGTGGACTGCTGAGCCCCAGTCAAGGCAGCTGAAGCTCTCATGCCCTGAGCGGCACATCGGGGACCCTGAGGGCAAGTCAGGGGAAGGGGCTGCCCAGTTCCTCTCTCATTCCAGCCAGGGTCCGGAGTCCCAAGCTGCACTGGCACACGGCCAGGTCCCAGGCAGAGCTTGCGAGGGAGTCCAACAGCTCTCTGGGGGGGGGCAGCTCCCAATGGTGCGGATCCGGATGGGGGGCCAGCGCAGCATAGTCCTTCGAGGGGGGGGACTTGGGTGACCTTGAGCAAAAAAGGGAGCCAATCACACCAACCCACCCACCCAGCCTAACCCTACCTCGCAAGGTGGTTGTCGGGATGAAATGGAGGGGGGGGGGAACGTGGTCAGCTGCCCTGGCTCACCCTTTGGGGAGGAAAGGGGAGGCATAAAGGAAGAAAGAGCTGGCAGCAGCCAGGCAGCTGGGTGCCCCGGGGGCAGCGTTGACTCACGGGTGGTTCTGTCATAGCCACAGCTGATGGCGGAGGCTGTGGTGGGCCTGGGGCTCTCCCTGACCCCTGCCTCGCTGGGTGGCTGCCAGCAGAGACCCCCAGAGACACAAGGACAGCAGTGAGTGGGTACCCAGGGCCTGGCACTCCTTGGGGGTGGGGGGTTTCCTAGAGGGTGGGCTGCCCTGTGGGGCCCTCAGCCATGCGGACCCGCCCCCTGTGTTGGGACTGAGTCCGCACCACCTGCCGGGGCTGCTGGGTGGGGCACCGATCCTGCAAGCGAATGGGCAGGAGTTGCAGCTGGCCAGGCAGTGGGTTGCCCTACGCCACGAAGGGCCCTTGCGCTTCCTCTGTCCCCCCCCCTCCCTTCATGAGGTTTTTGTTTTCTTTCCAGGAGTGAGGAGCTTAATTCTCCTTATAACAATTGTGCAACTGTGAGCCAAGGAACCCTGGGAAAAGTGCTTTGTTCAGATCCTCAGAGATACATTTGTGAGAAGGCGGCCATGCCTGAAGCTGTCTTGTACTGAATCAGGCCCCTCCCCCTGTCAATCAAGGTCAGTATCAACTACTCAGTCTGGTAGCCGCTCTCCAGGGTGTCCCAGGCAGACAACGGTCTTTCCCACCACCTCCTGCCTGGTCCCTTTTAAGTGGCGATTATGCCAGGGATTGATCCCGGGACCTTCTGCATTCAAGGCAGTACAAAGAGCACAGGCCCTCCCTGCTGTGGTTGGAGAGCAACGGAGGCAGCCCCCCTGTGGCTGACGCCAAGGAGCAGCAGCAGGTCTAAGAGCCCAGGAAGACTTCTGCGGGACCCCGGCCAGTGCCCCCGGCCACCTGCCACAAGCCGGTGAGCGGAGAGAGAGCCGAGTGGGTCCGGAGGGCTGGAGTCGCACTCAGGAACACACACCCCGCCCCCGTGAGATCCCTTCTCTGTGTCAGGCTTACTGATAACTCAGTTATCAACTGCCAGTCCTTGAGTCAGAAAAGGTTTATTGCTCAGAGAGATGGAATACCTTGAACTCTTAAGTCAGGAATAAAGGGATTCAAAATGGCTTACGCATTTGAGGGCCAAGAAGCAGTTACACAGGAGCGCGGGGAAGGCATACCGGTTTGGGATGGGAGCAGGGAGGCAGAGCATTCTCGGGCCCAAGGCGCTTGGTAGCTCAAGGCCAGCGAGATAAGACAGACTGCAGCGGCTGGAAGGAGAACCATACAGTTAGGCAAAACACACCTCACTGTGGCGGGATCACCCGACACTCTGCCCCTTCAAACCCTCACCAGAGTGGAGGGGCCCACGTGGGTTGGCTGCCGCCACCCCCTTATTACTCTCCGTGCTCCTTTACAAGGCCAAAACACTTGCCCAGATGCTCTACGAAACGCTGCTTGGAGCGCCTCCATCTAGCTATGCTCCTTTGGAGCTAGTCCAATCGAAATTTTTGAGAGCAGTGCTCCAAGTTCCGAGATGCGTATCTAATGCAATGGTACGGCTAGAGACTGGCATGCTGAAGGTTGAAGCCATGATTGCCTTATACTCCATCTTCTATTGGCTGAAGATTAATCTGAACCCATGTGGACTAGTGCCCCTGATTCTGTCTGATGCCTTTGAATCTAATTGGCTGATTTCTGTTAAGCGGAAAATCTCGCTCTTGGGGTATTCTCCCTCAGCGCTTTTGGAGATGGGTAGGGACCGGGCTAAGTTAGAAATTAGACAGAGGATCAAGGATACCGAACGTCAATTAGATCTACAGGTGTCCCCAACATTTATAGCGCCAATTAGAATCAAATACATCGTTGCGCAGGCCCCATATCTTAACGTTTTGGAGTCCCGTAAACTTAGGAGGGCATATACTCTGGCCAGATGCTCGGCCTTACCCTCTGCAGTTCTTGAGGGTAAATTAAAAAAAATACCCCGAACAGAGAGGCTATGCTTGTGTGCGTTGGGGGAGATTGAATCCCAGGAACATGTGTTCCTAAGATGCCCGTTATTTGAAGAGGCTCGTACTAAACTTATTGATCCCCTTCTGACAGGCACTTCGGATCAGGACAAGGTGGAGAACTTGTTTCTTAACCTTGAACACACAGCGCTCCATCAGATTGTGAAATTTTGTTCCTTGGTGGTAGAAGTGCATCAGCATGATGGTTGGCACTAGGGTTAGGACTGTTGATTTTAACTCGTACCGTTCCCTTTAGTAATATGTTTTACTCTTTTATACTATACTGTGTTTTATGGCAGCGTACTTTTAGTTTGGTTTTAATGAACG
Organism: Gekko japonicus; assembly: GCF_001447785.1. Taxonomy (NCBI): domain Eukaryota; kingdom Metazoa; phylum Chordata; class Lepidosauria; order Squamata; family Gekkonidae; genus Gekko; species Gekko japonicus. The sequence goes on along the minus strand of NW_015162030.1, from coordinate 61,277 downwards.
TAACGTTTATAATGTTAGCTCTTTTTACCTTGCTGAATTTTGGAAATTTTACTATTTGGCCATTCTAATTTATTTTTTCTGGTTTTATATTGCTGGCTAATTGCTGTTACAATAAAATTCATTCATTCATACTCTCCGTGCTCCCTCTTAGTGTGTGGGGGGGGAGAGCATCACAGGAGGAGGAAAACAGAGCATGAGCCGGGGAATAGGCCTGTCGGTAGGACGAAGTGCCGTCACAACCCTTAACAAGCAATGGCTTCACTGAACTACGCAGCACAAACACAGAAGAAGAGGAAGGTGCAGGCTACAGGTAGCATGAAATTGGGAGTGGGTCCCACATACACTGCTCTGCACCCTGCCTCTCATCAGACCAAGGGGTGTGTGTCCCCAAACCTTTCTGCCCCAACTCAGGATGTCCAAACCGCCATCCGTCTTGCCCCTTCCTGGCAGGTGGGCAAATGGTCATCTCCCTCTCCTGTCTCTTTCCATAAAGGAAACGTATCTCCTTGCAGCCTGCAGCCTGAGGAGTTTATGGCTTCCCCCCCCCCCAGGAAAGGGCGTTGCTCTTATCACGGCGCCTCCCGCTCTGTGGAGGGGCCTGCCTGCGGTGTCCAGGAGGGCTCCCCCAGGACAGTCATTCCACAGAACGTGCCAAGCAGACATCGTACGGGGGGGGGGGCTGTCTTGTAATGGGACGGATCTGTAGTGGGGCGGAATGGTCCAGAAGGGTGCCTTGATGTGGGAGTGGATATTGCCTTGCCTTGCATGTTTGTAGTCCTGCATCTTGCATTGCTCACACTCTGCTGGCCTGGGAAGCTTGCTGTTCCCATTGTCATTAAATTTTGCATCCCTAACCCCATTGCATCGGAAATGGCATTCGATTCTGTATTCTGAGTTCTACGGCATTGCTCATTTGCATCGTTCACTGTATAACTTACACAATGGATGTTTACTTTTTTAGTTTTGTTTGGCACCCCCCCTCCCAATAACTCTTACTGGCCCTCCTCCTCGGTGGTGGCATCGCGCATGTTTATATGTTTTTACTGAATTATTTTATGTGTACTTTAGTTTAAAGGAGAGTGTTGGAATTGCAAGTTGCTTACACTTCAGTCATTACAGAGTTAAATGTTGTTTGTTAGAAACAGGATGTTACGTTACATAATGTATTCAAAGGTGGGAAAGTTTGTGGGAGTTGTTTATCCTAATGAAGTGACCTGTAACCTTTGTATTGGTCAACTAACAACTTGTTTGTAGAAATGCTTTGATCTAGCATTAATGTATTCACAAGGTTTATGGCCCTTTGTGTGAACCAAAAGAGGTAGTTCTCTTCTAGAAGCCAAGAGCGATAAAAGATGTAGCTGTTAGCATATATTACTGAGAGTAACTGCAAGTATGTAACCTTTTTATTTTATTTATTTTATCCAAAGTACCATACCCATGTTTTATAGTAAAGATATTTTTCTTTTACTAAGCGTGGCTCTTGTGTTTGCAATACAACCATCGACCCTGAATCAAAGAATCCCAACAGAGAGCCAGTTTGGTGTAGTGGTGAAGTGCGCGGACTCTAATCTGGGAGAACCAGGTTTGATTCCCCACTCCTCCACTTGCACCTGCTGATGTGACCTTGGGTCAGTCACAAGCTCTGGCACAGCTTGAAAAAGAGCAGTTTGTGTCAGAGCTCTCTCAGCCCCACCCACCTCACAGGGTCCCTGTTGTGGGGAGGGGAAGGGAAAGGAGTTTGTCAGCCGCTCTGAGTGAAGGGCGGGGCATAAATCCAATCTCTTCTTCTTCTTCTTCTAAATGTTGTTTGAGTATCGAAATGGTTTAATGTTGGCCGCCTCGGGGGCCCTACTTGTGTGGAAAAGGTGGTGCACAGATGTTTTAAACACAATAAATGAATAAGGGAGACACCGATTCCTGCACCCTGAAGATCCTCGCCAGTGGTGGGCAGTGCCAGCCATGGTGCCTCAGCCCTGCACCCACCGCTCTGGCCCTCTGGCTGGCGAGCAACGCAAGACTACTCATTGGAGCAACGGGCTGTTTAACCAACCAGCACTAGCATCGCTAGCTTCCAAATCCCCCGTGGGCGTCACAGTCTTTACCTCTATTTCCCCCCCCCCCCGCTCCTGTTTGCGGTGGGTGCAAGACTCCTCCCCCTCTGCCTCTGGGAGGGTAGCCCAGCTTGGAGTTGCTGTGCCTGTCGTTTCCCAGATCTCCTCGGAAACAATGTTTTGAAAATGGGGGATATATTAGCCGCCTTCCAGTCCTCGAGCGTTGGAGGCAGATTTTAGTGGTAGATTGCATATTTTTGTCAGGAGACCCACAAGTTGACATTTGAGTTCTTAAGCCACTCTGAGACTCCTTCGGGTAGAGAAAAGCGGGGTATAAAAGCCAACTTCTTCTTCTTCTTAGTCACTCCCTGAGCCCTTTCAGCCTGGGGACGCCCCTTGCCAGAGGCAGAAAGTTACATCAACAAAAAACACGGGTGTAGCCCATTGGCGCACACGGACCTTGAAAATCAAGTCTAAACCCCCTTAACAATGTCACCCCCCCCCCCCCCCGCGCGGCTGCAGCCACACCCATTAGGCTCTGAGGAGCTCAGGGTGCCAACTGCAGGCTCGGCCAGTCACTTCCCTCACCCAGGTGGCCAAGCAGCCCCCTCCCCTGCACCAAATCGTGGCTCCCCATCCTACAAAAACTTCTGCCAGGACATCTCTGTCTCAGAGCTCCCTCCCCTGTGGATCGGGAGCAGGCGGTGAGGCACGTTGGAAGTGAGAAAAGCCCAGACAAGGGCACTTGGCACTCTAGGGCGAGCACCTGAAGAAGAAGGAGGAGAAGAAGAAGGAAGAAGAGATTGGATTTCCCCCCCCCCTGCCCTTCACTTGGAGTCTCAGAGCGGCTGACAAACTCCTCTCCCTCCCCCTCCCCACAACAGACACCCTGTGAGGCAGAGAGGCCAAGGCAAGAAGAAGACGAAGAGGAGGAGGAGGAGACTGGATTCATACCCCTTGCCCTTCACTACCCAAAGGAGTCTCAGAGCGGCTGACAAACTCCTCTCCCTCCCCCTCCCCACAACAGACACCCTGTGAGGTGGGTGGGGCTGAGAGAGCTCTTGCCAGGAGCTGCCCTTTTTCAAGGACGCCATTCCCAGAGCCTGGCAAAGGACAGGATGCCGCAGGGTCTGTGCAGGGAAGGATCAGCCGGTACACGAGGGCAGGCCGGATTTCGCTTGGCACAAGGGGGGGCAGTCTCCCTGGTGGGGCCCTTGCCCAAATGAAGCCTGTGGGGAGGAGCTGCCCTTCCCCTCTCCCCCCTCTGAAGAGGGTGACCAAGAGAAGAAGAAATTTGATTTATACCCTGCCCTGCACTATTGAAAGGGAGTCTCAGAGCGGCTCACAAACTCCTTCCCCTTCCCCTCCCCACAACAGACACCCTGTGAGGTGGGTGGGGCTGAGAGAACTCTGACACAAACTGCTCTTTTTCAAGGACAGCTCTTGTCAGAACTATGGCTTGCCCAGGGTCATCCAGCCAGGTGCAAGTGGAGGAGGAGTGGGGAATCAAACCCGGTTCTCCCAGATTAGAGTCCGCGCACTTAACCACGACACCAAACTTGGCACTGACACCCAACGAGGAGAGCAAAGTCTGTACTCTGTGGCTGGCTGTTGGATGTTACAAGTTAAAACACTTCTATTTCAGTATTTACTGGGTTAATACTGTTTACTGAATCACATGTTTGTTTGTAACCAATGTGTTTAGAGAGTTAGAAAGCCCGCTAACTTCAGATCTAGAAGGGCCCCTGCCACACGGCAGGGGAAAAGCCGCGCCAACGTTGAGACGCCGCGGCAGGATCCCATGGATCCCCTGGCCGCGGCGCCTTTTCTCCCCGGCACGATCAAACGCCGGGGAGAAAACACGGCCCTGACCGGGAGCCGGCCGAACTGCGCATGTCGGAGCATGCGCAGTTCGGCTACGGGCCGGGGTTGTGCCGGCACAAGGACGCGCCGGCGATCAGACGCCCGGCTTGCCGGGCCGCTTCCCCTTGAACCACCAAGGTAGGTGGTTGCAAGTTGAGGCGGATTTTCGCGGGGAAGGGCCAGTTCGGGGGCGGAAGCACGACGCTTCCTAGATGTTGTGGTGTGATCGCGCCAGTTTGATCCGCCCCCGAACTGTCCCGCTCCCGGCCCAAATCGCTTAGTGTAAACGGGACCTTTGTTATTCTGATTGGAGGCTAGAGTGGCTAGTATTTAGCATTTTATGACTCTTTGTCCTGAGCAAGGAGAAGTTAAGTCTCCAACAGTCTCCATTACTCTTTTGCCATGTTCTGTCTAGCTGTGAGGATGTAGCCATATTAGCTCTTTGTTATTTTCATCCCATATACCTTTTTCCCATGCTAGGTTGTAGTAAACTTTTATATTTTAAAACACACCATGGACTCTGACTCTTTAATACTCTGCTGACTCTGCTGATTAACTTTAAAATTAAGAATACCTAAAACCCAATACTGGCCTCTCCCATTTTAGAACCCAAACATCTTTGGGGGCTCAAGCCACAGGGGCAACCACATACTGACAGGTAAGCAAGGATGATTCCAAACCTGCTCCCCCATTCCCCTTGTTCGAGGCAGGGTGTTGTGACAGCGTCTCCTGCACTCAAGCCCAGCTTTGACTTCAGGGGTGGAGCGGCACAAGCCACAGCCTCACAACTCCGTGGCCCTTGAAATGCCACAGGCTCCGAGGGCTCCCCAAGGACAAGTTTGGGAGGGAGGGCTGTCTGGTGCCTGGGGTGGCAGTGGACGGTTGTGTGGGTCCCACTGGTCACAGTGATCCGCCAGACAGAGCAGGGGCCCCGCGCTGACTCAGGGACAGGTTCCCTCCCGCCCCTCGCAGGCTTCTGTGTGAAGGGCCAGAGGGTGGCCTGGGTGGTCTGAGCCGGCTGGGGGCGGTGCTTGGAGAGGGAGACCAGATTTGGGAGACTCAGGTTCTATTCCCCTGTTCGTTCCATGGAAGCCAGACGGGCGGCCTGGGGCCAGGCGCACACCCTCGGCCTGACCAACCTCACGGGGTTGTTGTGAGCATGAAACAGAGGAGAGGGGGGATGATGTAAGCCACTTCGGGGTGGGGGAGAGGTCAGAAATAAATTGGGTGCTCCAGGGAGGGGGGGCCTTCTGCCAGACATCTCTGAGGGTAACGCGGAGAGGGCAGGGGACCGTGGGGGTTCCTGGAGTCGGTGGCTGGGGAAGGGAGCCAAGGCAGCAGACCCACTCAGTGTTTTGGAGGGGGGGGCGAGGTATGACCTTTGGACATCCTGGCTTGCAGGGAGGACAAATGACTTGCACGGTCCCCATCGCAATGCATTTATTTATTTATGTTGATTTCTACCCCGCCAAGGCAGGCTCAGGGCACATCACGACTACATCACTGCACCTGGAAGTAAGGATGCCTGCAGGGTGGATTTGGACTGACAGTCTCTGGGCACGGATCGCTCTGGGACAGGAATGGCGGAGCCCGGAGTGGAATGACGGTCATTCCAGTCCAAGCCCACCTCTGTACCATCGAAGGGGGAACTGGGGGAGCTGAGGGTGGTGCTGCACGTTCCCCCCCATCTGAGGCCACCCCAGTGGCCCCTTCTCTGGCTTCACCACCCGTAGGGTGGTGCGGGACTGCCCCTGGCAACAGACCGCTCATAAGAACATAAGAGAAGCCCATGTTGGATCAGGCCAATGGCCCATCCAGTCCAACATTCTGTGTCACACAGTGGCCAGAAAAACCAGCACCATCAGGAGGTCCACCAGTGGGGCCAGGACACCAGAAGCCCCCTCCCACTGTTGCCCCCCCCCAAGCACCAAGATGACAGAGCATCACTTGCCCCAGAGTCCCTATCTATACCTTGTGGCTAATAGGGGCCACTGATGGACCTCTGCTCCATATGCTTATCCGATTCCCTTTTGAAGCTGTCCATGCTTGTAGCCTCTCAAACCTCTTGTCTGCCGTCAGGTGCCCGGATCTGCTGACAGGAGTGGGTCCCTTTAAGCATATGGCGGGTGTGCTCCTGAAAGCGAGTGTGACATGTGTGGACTGCCTCTCCCTGCCCCCTGCCTGGAATGGATGCTGGACTCCACCCCTTTGCCACATGGCCTGATTGGTTTCCTCAGCCCTGTCCGTCATAGTGCCGCCGCCTCCACTGACTGCCATGGCACAGTTGCTATAGACACTAGCCTGGTTATGAACAGAAAGCACTGCAAGCGCACCACCAACGTTGTCTGCTGGCCGCGGTGTAAATAGAGAATAATGCTGCTATAGTCACTTAGCAGCCGGCCGCTGCAGTGCAGGCATGCCTCAGGATTAGTCTGTAAATGTGGTTCTGTTCGGTCTTTTTGGGCAACTCCGTGTTTACATAAATGCTAAACTCAGTAGCATTATGGTCACTGTTCCCAACTGGTGCAATCCCTTTTACATCTCTCACCAGGTCCTGGGCATTACTTAGGACCAAATCCAGGATCGCCTCTCCCCTGATAGGTTCTGTGACCATCTGCTCCATGGCACAGCCATTGAGAGTATCTAAAAACCCAATCTCTTTCTCCTGACTTGAGTCGTTAAATCACCTATTATGACACAGTTATTTGGTCTAGTTGTAGAAAAGAGCAAGAGTCCAGGAGCACCTTAAAGACTAACAAAATTTGTGGCAGGAGAGGAGCTTTCATGAGTCACTGCTCACTTCTTCAGACGCAGCTAAAATGTGAGTCCATGACATTAGCAGGCAAATGACAATAGAAGGTGTGATTAGATTAGGTGGGATATGCAGAGAGGTAGTAGGCATGGAGAAATCAGCATTGGTGATGAGACAGGAAACCTAGGTCTCAATTCATTCCAGGTGGATGTATTGTCTTGAGCTTTGTTATCAGTTGCAATTCAGCAGTCTCTCTTTCTAATCTCCCTTTGAAATTCTTTTGCTTCATTTCATAAATGTTCCGGATTTTTGCTTGATTTTAGATTCCACAGTCCTAAGCCTATCACATTGCTTATTGGACGGCCCATCCCATTGATCGTATTGACTTAGATGTTATCATCTGTCTTGCATGTCAGTGGGAAGGGCAGACTATAAATAACAAACAAAAAGAATACAGCTGCTGCTTCAGAAAAAACTCTAATGAGTTTGACTCACCAGGAGCCCTCCTCACAGACTCCATGGTTTTAACTGAAATTAATTAAGCAGTTTATTGCAAGAGAGAGGAAAAGGTTACAAGGCCGCAGAGGAAGAAGTTAGCGAAGGCATAGAAGTACCCAGCTAATTGGACAGACAATTGTATTAGGCCTTTTGCTCTCTACTTTGTCTCCACAAAAGATATCTAAACTGAAAGTCACAGCTCAAAAAACCTCAGAATCGCAGAACAACAGAAAGCTGTACACAAGCGCTATACAAAGATTTGAATTATTATTACATGATATTCTTAGAACAAAAAAAATCAAACATGTACAGAGTGCAAAAGAGGTCCAACGAAGTTCTCCGGAATAACAGTTTCATAAAAACTTCACCCAAACGGGATTGTAGTAACCTTATAATATTACAAAAATATGTATGAACCAATAGGCATGTGCAAAGTACCTTCAATATAAATGCAGTAAAAAGGCTGCATATGCTACTGGCAATATGTCTTTAAATGTAACAAGACCTAGGGTGTCAACAGAACATAAGAATAATGAGTAGAGACACCTGGTGAAGCTTGAGCATTTCTATCCAGATCGTCCATGAGGAGGATATTATGGATCAGTATGACTCGTTAGGGTGAGTTTGAATTGTTTTGTATAATTAAATTTTGTAAAGATGTAAGTTTTGGAATAATCTTGTTCCCATTCAGATGAAGTGTTTATGAAATTAACTGTTATTCCAGATAACTTCATCGGACCTCTTTTGCACTCCGCACATGGTCGATTTTCTTTGTTGTAAGAATATCATGTAATAATAATTCCAATCTTTGCATAGCGCTTGTGTACAGCTTTCTAGTGTCTCCACAAACACCTGCCTATTCTAGTTTAAAGCTGGGTATCTGAATTATTCTAGGCCTCTAAAGCGTGGGTCTCCATTGGTCAGCATCTCCTGGAGAGGCTTGAAGACTTGGGGCTGTGGCTCTTCCACCGTGGCACCCTGGCAACTCAACTAGACCCGCCCAGCCCCCTCTGCCTTTTATTTGTTTCTGGTGATGGGGGGGGTGGAGGGCTCAGAGGGATTTGCACCGGCTTAGTTTACATTAGGACACAACCTTTTCCCCCTGAGAGGACAAAAGTGTACATTCTCGCAGCATCCCTGTTGCTACACGAAGCACTACGCTCTGTCCCCTCTGAAATCAGTTGACTGGGCTCCTCCGGCTTGGCCTGTGTTCCCCTCCCGGGCTTCCGTGCCCTCCCAGGGATGCTCCTATCCACCTGACTTCTGGGTGTTTTCATGTCCTTCTCCATCCTCTGCACCCTCATTAAATCTGGGGGTCTTCAGGTTACCAATTCAATGCGATAATCTGTGGGGGTCTTCCTTCAAACCCCACGGCTGTGGAAGGGCTTTTGTGATGTCCTGCCCAGTCCAGCTCCAAGAGGCAGCCATTCCGGAACTCAAGACGGGCTTCACGGGCCCGCCTGTGCAAGGAACTGCTGCCCCAAAGCTGTGTTGGAAAAACTGGCAAAATACTTAGATATTCAGAGGTTGCAATGGATCTCTGCTTCACTGCAGAGGCGGCATTTTCTTCTATGTAAAAATCCTTATTTCTAAGAGAAGGGTTCACAGGAAATCTAGAAAACAACAAAGACACCTGAGACTACATCTTTACACTTTGACCACATGACCTACAACAATGGAGATTCTTCTTCTTCTTGACCCCCTGGAAGGAAATCTGAGTGGGGGTCAGGGGGCACAGACTACTTACACCGGACCCCGAGTCCCAGGCAGGTGGCCAGGAGGAAGAGGCAGGCGCCCAGCAGGACCAGCAGGACTGTGGACCAGATTTGCCCCGGGACAGCCCCTGGAAGAGAAACCCGCCAGGAAGTTGTCAGGGGCCCTTGGTGGATGTCTCCCCCCCCCATGCTTCTTCCCAGCCCAGCCTGACCTCAACTGCCGGGTGCAGCTATGGCGGGGCATTTGGGGACTCTGCCCCCTTTAATGTAAGATGTGCCCCACAACAGCTGCTGCCCCCCCTCCCTCCTGTGACAGTGGAAGGGCCCCCCAGGTCATGGCCCGCACGTCAGCTGGAGGGCTTTTGCAATCTTGCCACTCTGCCCCTTCCTCCTCCAAGATTTAAAGCTGATCAGCGGGCCCTTTAAATCTTGCAGGAGATGGGGGAGAGGGGCGGCTGCCTTCCCTGAACTCCAAGAGGCGATTTCACCGCTTGGAGATCCGGCATGGGCAGCCCCTGCTAGAAAAGCAGCACTTAAAGGCTGCCCTTCCCCTCCCCTGCTGCCCCATAAATTTCCACATGCCCCACCAACCCAAAGTCTCTGGCTATGGGGCTGTCCCACCTCTCTCTCGCTCACTCACCAGGTGGCTGTGGGTCTGGGCCAGGGCTGGTGGGCTGGCAGGGCCAGGCAGCAGAGAGGTTCTCGTAGGTGAGCTCGCCCTCGCCCTTCGCTGGCCTCTGCAAGAGGAGGGCGCTTTGTCAGTCAGCAGCGGGCAGGCGGGGAGAGAAAGGAGGGGAAGGGCGAGGCCAGGCCATCAGGCTGCCCACCTACTTTCGTGCAGCGTGTTCCCGGGAGGCTGGCTCTTCTCTGGGGTGCTTTTGGCAAAGCGCAGGTCTGCATAGATCACCCCCTCAGCCATGCCTGTGTCAGCGAGCTGCCATTTCTCTGGGATGTGTCCCTCTTCCCTCCCTCCCCGTGTTATTCTCTTCTGGTATGCGACTGTAACTGCCAAGCTTCTCCTACAGGTGGACGATGGAGTGTTATGTCTTCTTGCCTTGCTTAGTTAGATTCCCGTGTGAACTGAACTTGTGTTTATGGTATGAGCCGTTGGAGTTCTCAGGCTGCTTCGCGCCTTTTCTAATCAACTCCCTTGCGAGGGAGTTTAGCCCATTGGGTTAACCAAGTTTGAAGTTCCTATATTATACTGCCCCTGTGTATTGTAGTCATTCTGGACAATTCTCTGTATGTTCATGATCAACTATGCTTTGGAAATAAATCTTACTTCTTTGGAACGTGGGTTTGTTCTCCTGCTTTGGGGGTCTGACAGCCTGCACCCAGCCCGTCGGGGCCCCTGTGACCTGGGCTTCTCTAGCTGGACTCTTGTTGGGTTTGATAGTGAGATATTGAAAAATTGGTATTTAGCAGAGATAAGATAGTCCAGCAGAGCCAGAGTAAAATAATTCAGACTGAGAGTCCATGTGTGATTAAAATATAAAGTTTTTACTAAATTCTAGCATTGGGAAGGGTAACTGGGATGAAAATAACAACAGAGCTAAATAAACTACATCCTTACACTACAAATACAAAACTAGAAGAGAGAGAGTATGGCTGCTGTCCTCCTTCTTCTTGAGAACAGCAAACAAAGACGGGAAGAGGAGCCATAAAATGCTAAAACACTTTGACACTTTCCTCCCAATCAAACTCCTAGATCAGGGAGAAATTTCCCGGGCTTCTACTCCTAAAGCAACATTGGTTACATGAGAAACATGTGACTTCCTGTGAGTAACCCCAGATATACTGAGTGTTTTCAACTTGTAATACCCAACAATTCTGAAGCAGAAGTCAGTGCCCCGATGCAAAAGCCATTTCCTCTTGCACTTCACCCATGCAAATCTTCAGGGGGTTCCTGGCTTTTATTTCTCAGCAAGTTCATGTTGGAGGGCTCGTAAATACATTTACCACATGCAAATTGGGAAGGGACTTCCCTGCAAAGAGGACAAGATGTTGTCCAGGACCATGCGATTCAAAGTCAGAAAATATCAATGGGCCCTAGCCCAAAGTGAGATTTTAGGGACTGAAGAGGTGTTTTGGACGTGCCCTCATCAGCATTATTTATAAAGCACCCTTTTGCTGTCTGGGATGAGCCCATCTACTTCATTGGGTGTTCCTGAGTCTTAGTGTTACAGGAGAGGGAGAAAAGGCACCCTCTCTATCGACTGGCCCCACCACACGCCACGCATCATGTTGTTACAAACCTCTGATTAGGTCCCTCCTTAGTCATCCCTTTTGTAAAATGAAGGCTCCCAGAAACGGCAGACTCTCCTCATAGGAAAGATGTTCCAGCCTGTTAGAGTCTCTGGAGTGGTAAGCCAGAAATCTGCCTCCAAGTTGCAGAGTGCACTAGAAACACAGCAGCAGCTTTCTCTGTTCTGAGTGTGCGCTGTCAAAGTTACGAAGTTGCACAGAACGCCTTGGAAGTTTCAGAGTCATAAGAAGCCTTTCTGTTTGAACTACATTCTAGATAGTAAAGATGAGAGACCGATACAGGATCTAACTATTCTACCTACCTAGGATGGGTGTGGATGGAGAGAGTATCCGTGCACCCATGGTGCCAGAGATGGAGAGCAGCGTGCTCCTTCTTTGTCTGTGTGTAGGAGAAAGAGAACGGAAGGAAGTGAGAAGGCAGCTTCCCTGAGAATTATCAGTCCACACCTCAAATGGACAGAGGCAGAGGAGAAAAGGGGAAGGGACCCCCAGCGTGCCTGTCTATCTAACTGACTCTCTTGTTGAAAAGTACGCAGACAGAGAGTGATTCAGCAAAGCATACTTTATTCATCAGGAACAAGACACTTTGGCCGGCTCGCAGGCCGGCTTATATTCCCTCAGAACCCACCACCACAACACACACCCCACTTCCCGATTGGCTATTTACAGTAACCGAGAGGCCTATTGGCCTCACGGTCTGGGACCTAGTCCCCTGATTGGGCCGGCTAGGATCCTCCAGGCCCATTGTCTTTAGGTGTGAAGCTTGAGGTTTTGTCCCTGGGCAAGTCCAGACATGCCCGGCATTGTCAGGGCTGGATACACTACACTTGTAACGCCCCCTTCCTGGAGTCTGAGGCCAAGAGACGGCGTCAGGGCCTTCTCTTCCAACACAGCCCCCCAGTAGTCTGGTTCGCCCTCTTCTGCACTTTCTTCCAGGTCTGCAAATATCTTTTTTTTTAGGTACGGTGACCAGAACTGTGCACAGTTTTACGAATCAGACCGCACTATGTCTATACAGGGGCTTTTATTTCCAATCCCTTTCCACATACTGCCCCGCATGGAGTCTGCCTTTTTTACCACTGCTGCACATGTGTGTGTGTGTGTGTGTGTGAACATTTCCACTGAGCTGCCCACTCCAGCCACAAGAGCGCTTTCAGCCTCAGCCAGTTCTCAGACCCCATCCGCATACGTGTGGAGGAAGGATGTTTTGTTCCGTGGCGCACCCCCTCATCACACTTGCCTGCAGTGGACTTTGTTTGCCCTGCTGTTGTCCACTCACTCCATTGACAGCACCGTCCCAGGCGGGGGGGGGGGAATGGGACACAAGCACTCCAGGAGCTGACCAGCCACTGCACTGGCACCTCTCTGAAGTCTGCTGGTACAACCCAATCATACACCAATGGAGCAACGGATGTTGCCATGCCATGGCAGCGCTGCAGACCCCTGCGACTGGTGGGGGGGGGGAGGCCTTGGGGCATGGCTTCAGTTAGTCAGCTCCCTAAGCTCCTCCAGACTTGGGGGGCAGAATCCAGAACTGGCACAAAGTTATGCCCACAAAACGTGTAGCACAGCCCAAACATGCCCATGCAATGGGGAAGCCTGAGGGTCCCACCCACAGCTGTGGCCAGAGCAGCACCGCAGCATCAGGAGCTCCGGCAACTGCCAGTGGTCCAGCTGGACCCAGTGACTTCCGAGCCCGCTGAGGCCGAGGCCTGGGAAGTCTGCCTGGCTGGGTCAACCGGTCCCCCAGACGGCAGCTCCAAGCTTTTCCAGGTGTAGGAATTGTTTATTCATTTATTGTGTTTAAAACTTTTGTATGCCACGTTTTCTACACAAGTAGGGTCCCAAGGGCAGCCAACATTACAAAATTTCAAAACAACATTGATGATAAAGTAGACATAAACTAATTCAATGAAAACCATAAACCCACATGACACTACCACCTAGAAAGAGGGCCAATAACAGTTATGAGGGGATGCCATGCAAAACAAAAAAAGTAAACATCCATGGTGTAAGATATACAACAGACGACGCAGCAGAACTGGGAAGATAGATCTGAATGTCATTTCCAGTGCAACAGGACTAGGGGTAGCAGGCTTCCCAGGCCAGCATAGTGTGAGACGTGCAGAACGAGGGATCACCAACATGCAAGCCGAGGCCATATCCACTCCCATAGGATGGCACTCTTCGGGATCCATCCCATTACAAGAATTCCCTCCCGAGCATTTTCTGCTTTGCACACTCTGTGGAATGACAATACTGTGGGCACCTTCCTGACCACCGCAGGCAGGCCGCTCCATAGAGCGGGAGGCATCATGATAAGAGAAACGCAGCAGGGTACCTTGGCTGACACTCGGGGAGGCCCCGGTCTCAGAGAAAACGCCCTTTCCTGGGGGGGGGGGGGGAAGCCATAAACTCCACAGAGTGCAGGCTGTGGGGAGATGAGTCCCAAAGGCAAGGATGGGCGGCAAGCCAGAGAGACTTCAGATCTTCACCTCACCCATGTGAGTCGGCAGCTGGGTGAAGGAGGATGCTGTGTGACTCTGGAGAAATCCCACAACGCCTCTTGAGCCGGTCAGGGAGGGCCCCCTGAACCTCACCAAATGTGGGAAGCGCTATAGTCACCAAAAGGGAACTTACAGAGGCAGCACACCTCGAATGCCAGTGTGCTAGGGGGCAACAGCAGGGGACGGTCTTTGTCTCCGTGACCTGTTGGTTGGCCCTCCAGGGCAGCTCCTTGGCCACTGCACTGGCTGGACGGCTGGTCTGGTCCAGCAGGGGTCTTCATCTGCTCTTAGACTTGCTGCTGCTTGATGTCAGTCGAACGGCTGCCTCAGGTGCCCTCCAACCACACCCTGGGACTGAGTGACGTAGCCTGAGGGGACTGCAGTGCTCACAGAAGCCACTGGGACGTTCAACAAGAGCCTTTTATTTTCAGCTTTAGGACTTAACGTGGGCATTTCATGCACTTGGGTCTATGGACCAGGAAAGGGGCGTGGCTGCCTTCTCACAAATGTATCTCTGTATTGAAGAACACTTCTCTTGTTTCAGGGCTCTTCTGCTCATTTTCACACAATAAGTTGACCAGCCATTACTGGAAGGTTGCTCAGAGCTTGGAGGGAAATAAAAACCATATGAAGAAAGTGGGGGGTGGAAAGACAGAGGCATGTGTGTGTGACCCTGGAGAAACACCGTGATGGCACTTAAGCAAGTCAGCAAGGGCCTACTGAACCCTGCCACATGTGGGAAGCACTATACAGTCTCCAAGACCTCGTCCTAAAGGGAACCTCCACATACAGAGGCAGTACGCCTTGAATATGAGTCCTGGGGGACAACCAGGAGTCATTTATTAGGAAAAGAGGTGCAGGAGCTCATTAGCATAACTCATTTGCATATGCCACACCCCCTGACATCACCGGAAGTGTGTCAGAAGGCAACACCCACCGCTCAAGCTCCACTGGACTCTTTTGGATGGCTACCTATCAGGGGGGAGGGGAACATGCAGATCTGTCCTCACAGAGGAGGGAGAGCTTGTACCGGAATAAAACTTGGTCTTAAAGGTGCCACTGGACTGTTTGGGGCAGGGGGGAGCTCTGCAACTTACCTGGCTGCTTCTTGCTCTGACTGAGGGCTGCTGGGAGCAGGGGGTGGGGCTTGTTGCATGTGCCCGCCCCCTGGGCTCTTTACTGCCGGAGCTCCGCTCCTGTATGCTCCTGCAGCCTTGGAAACCCCAATAGGGGCCCTACAAAGCTTAATAGGTGTTGCTGGCTGCAGATAACAGAGTTCCCATTCTGCTCTATGGGGTCAGAATTATACACACACACACACACACACTCTAGCCTGATACCCGTGCTTCACTACAGTATTTAAGTTCTGTAAATTCAGTTATAATACTAATGATGTGACGTTTGAAATGTGACATTTGTTGTAGGAATTCTAGTGGAGAAGATTGTAGTGTAAAAAATGAAATGAGACATACATACTTCCCCCCCCCCTTTACTGAAGGACCTCTCTGGAGACCACATTGGTGGTTCTGCACCCTGCAACCACTGCTGCACCTGACAGACAACCGCCTGTTAGGTGTAGGAGGTGGGGGGAGTGTGTTGGAAGCCATTGGAGAGGCTGAGCCAACAGCATTACTGCACCTCACAGGTGCTTGTTGGCCATTCCTGATTTCTTCAACTGTCATTGGCTCTCTGCAGTCCCCTGGAACTGTTTTGTTTTTACCTCAGAACACTGAGCTCCGCAGCTGACCAATCAGAGGGTGGGGGGTGCAAGGAGGCAGCAGCCTGGCAGCCACATAGGAATCAATGGGGGGAGCACATTTTACCCCTTTTGACCCCCTTAGGGCTCGAATTTCTAAAAATCCCTTCTTAGCAAGTACCTATGCCATGGTAGGAGCACTCTCCCCGAATTTGGTGTTTCTAGGTCCAGGGATTTGGCCTGGGCATTGGTTTTATGGTGAGGGGTCTTTCTTTTATATATACACACTAGGAGTAATGTCCGTTGTGGGAAGAAATACAACGAGATCTAGAAGGAAGCTCCAGGTGAGTGTCCCGACTGTGGCTGGTGGGGCGGCAGAGGGAAGCGGAAAATGGAGGGAGGCAAGCCATGTTTCTTTCCTTCTGCTTAGCTATAAGGCAGGGCTGCCTCAAGTAATTTTGCTGCCCCAAGTGGGTAGAATGGGAGGACAGCCTCATGGTAACAGGTATGGTTCCCTCCACCCCTGACTTATGTTGATTTGGGGTTATGCAGTGGCAGCTAAGGTAGAAAAGCACCTCCTCCTGTGCCACGTTTTCTGGGTTCCAAGGGTCTGGAAAGTAGTTCCATAGCCGATTACATGGTTGCCAACTCTGGGTTGGGAAATACCTGTAGATTTGAGGGGTAGAGCCTGGGGAGGGCAGGGTTTGGGGTGGGGAGGGACCTCAGTAGGGTATAATGCCATAGAATCCACTGCCCAAAGCAGCCATTGTCTCCAGGAGAACTGATCTTGGTCATCTGGACATCAGTTTTAATAGCTGGAGATCTCCAGGTGCCGCCTGGAGGTTGGCTTATGTTAATTTGGGGCTATGCAGTCACAGCTAAGGTATAAGAGCACCTCCTCCAGTGCCGTGTTTTCTGGGTTTCAAGGGTCTGGAAAGTGGTTCCATAGCCAATTACACGGTTGCCAATTCTGGGTTGGGAAATACCTGTAGATTTGAGGGGTAGAGCCTGGGGAGGGCAGGGTTTGGGGTGGGGAGGGACCTCAGCAGGGTATAATGCCATAGAA
>NW_015162030.1:42401-44639 GCF_001447785.1 Gekko japonicus | reverse complement strand
CTCTGTGTTCCGAGGCAGAGGCCAATGAGGCTGCATATGCAAATAACCCCTGTGTTCTGACCGTGGGGGGGGGGGGGAGGAAGAGCAAACTGTTTAGAATGTTGGAGGCAGGACTCAGGCAAAGCAGCCAGTGGATAGGGAGGCCCTCTGAATGACAGATCAGAGAGCGAACTGATTTTGGAGCGTGCTGGAATGTTCAGGGGAGTCTATGACCAAAACAGAATTATATATACCGGAGGCAGAGGTCATTCCGGGTGAGGTGCAGGGGGGCGGGGCACATGACGAAGCCCCACCCCCTGCTTCCGGCCGCCCCGCTTCCAGCCCTCATTCAGCCAGGAGGAGGCAGGAGAAGAGGGAGGGTAAGTTGCTTCCTCCCCCCCTCTCTCTCCCCACCCCTGCCTGCCTGGGGCCAGGGAGGGCCTTGGCGGGGCTTCCTCGCACTCCCGCTGGCCTTGCGGGTCCACCGCCGGGCCCCTGATGTCAGGGTGTGTGGCATATGCTAATGAGTTATGCTAATGAGTTCCCCTAGCTCTTTTTCTACGAAATGACCCCTGACTGGAGGATATGGTCCATGGGGTCATGAAGAGTCGGACTTGACTGTGTGACTGAACAACAACACACACACACATACCGTCAGCTCGGCTCTGCGGGGAGCTTGTTAAAAGCAGAGCACATTCATTTATTCCTGACTGTGAATGTCAACACCTCTCCCCTGCTGGGGTTTGAATGTCAGGTGGACTCAGGGCTCTGAGCCACCCCGTCTCTCTGCTCACCCTGATGTCTTGGCTGAGGACCCACATTTTATACCCTCCTGATTGTGAACACCTCCCGCCTGCTGGGGTTGGGGTGTCAGCTTGACTTTGGGGACTTGGCAAGGCAACTTTTTTAATTGTATTTTTTTAAAACCAAATTTGATGTAACCCGCTCTGAGCCTGCTATGCGGGGAGGGCAGGATACAAGTTGAATAAAATAAATAAATAAATACTCCCTCACCATCACCTCTGCCAAATCCTCAGCCGTCACACCACCTAGCATTCATGCCACTTCTGACCTCCCAGTTCACCACTGAGCTCTGCACCCTGGAGAGCCATGCCGCCTTTTATCCGGGGGGGGGGGTTCCACAGGTACAGGTCAGCTCGTGCTCCCCTGGCTTGTAGAGAGGAGGCAACCTGGTGGTGAGGCCCACCTGCAGCCTCTCTGCCACGGGCAAACAGGCATCCCCTCGGGGCCCGGCTGCAGTGGGGAGGCCAGTGCAGAGGTCCAGTCCTCGAATCAGGGGGAGGGCTTGACCCAGTCCGTATGGGCACACAGCATGTGGGTGGTGTCCTGGAAGGGCTTGAGGACACGCGCCATTTGGGAGAGGGCCAGCCAGTCATTGGAGCTGATCCTGGGCTCCTCTTCCCCATGCAGGACGGTCATGGAGGAGGTGGTGTCCCGAGTCACACTCTTCTGCTCTACCAAACGCACAGTCATGGCATAGGTGGAGTTCCTCATCCCCATCCCTCTCACACAGCAGACGGGCAGACTAGATGTGGTGAGAGAGGCGGGCGGCCCGGCACCGACAGGTCTTGAGCAAGGACCGCATCTCGAGGGAGGCAGCGTCCAGAGCATCCTTTGCCACCAGGTGAAGCAAGAGCGGCAGGCAGACGATGCCCTTGAGGCTCACAGCCTTCACTGCTGCCAGCATGTTGGCACCGGTGTCCTTGACCATGTAGCCACGGACAATGTTGCTGCTGCTCCTTGGGCTAGTCTGTATCATGGTGGTGATGTTTTGCGCTGTGTGGTCTGCATCCACCCTCTGAACATGGAGCAGAACCACTTTGTGGCCTGGTGGCAGGACTGTTCCCTCCTGGGGCCTGGGCCATGCTCCAACAGTCCTGCTGGCTGCTCCAGAGTTCTGCCATGAAGTGCCCAGTTCTGCCTTGTGCTCAGGAGAGCTGCGGCCAGCTAAAGGCTCTGTCCTGCGTGAGGGAGAAGGGTTCCGGGGCCCTCCACGTAGCCCTCTCACCTCTTGGAAGGTGGCCCACCTGGATGTCCCACCCGTGACACCCTGAATGCAAGGAGCCTTTCTTCCCCCCCTCCCAGTTCTCCTCTCCGAAGAGTGTTAGCAGCCACTGCTGGTGCCTCTGGGCCGCGCTAACAGAGAGCCCCAGGAACAGACCGGGGGAAGGAGGCTCCGAGACCCCTGGCGATGCCCTGCTAGGGCCGGGCTCCATTGGGCTGGCAAGAAGGGTTTGG
>NW_015162030.1:36884-42379 GCF_001447785.1 Gekko japonicus | reverse complement strand
CGCTGCGGGTGGAGGGCTTCTTCCCCCCACAACGAGCACCCTTTGCACCCACTTTCACCCTCACAGCACACAGAGGTGTTCACACTCATGAGGGGTGGGAGGGTATAAATGTGAGAGACCTTTTTGAGGAGTCTGTAACTGGGACCGCAGAAATGTAATCTGGCCCCAACTTGGAGAGAGTGTAGTGGAAGGTGAGGTTCCCTGAGTGTTTTGTACATGTAGCTTGCACTGTTGAACCTACACCTGACATTTCCCCCACAAGCACTTTCCTGGGGGCATCTTCTTTGGGGAGCAATAGCTCAGACCCCGTAAATTCAATCTGCACATAACTTGGAGGGCATATAGAGAAGAACCAGGGGAAGGACCCCTGAAAGTTTGACACCTCTAGCTCACACAGGGTCCATTCTATGAACTCCTGAACCTTAGCTTGCTATTTCTGCCTATTCCCCAAAAAACAGTTTCCTGGGAGCACCTTCTCGAAGGGCCATAAGTTGGACCCTGTAAATTCCGATCCTCACCAAATTTGGAAGGCAGGTGGGGGAGAGTCAGCCAAAGACCCTGTGAGTTTGGTGTCTCTAGCATGTGGGGGTGGGAGTTTTCTAACACATCTCAAACTGAACCAGTTTGTTAGATGCCTAAAGGTTCGTGACGGTTCACGGTTTGCAAACCAGGGATGCCCATTTTCCCAGTTCATTCCCCTCCCTAGCACTGACAGCGTGCCATTCGATCATGGGAGGATGCTGCTATTCGGACTCCAGGGCCATCAATATGCTCTCCACATCTTGGCAAAGGCGGGGGTGGTGGTTCTGTCCCTGGTTTCCTTTCTGCGGCGCAGGTAGGAAATGCCGTGCTCCTTGGGGGTCTTGTGTTTGGCCTGCCTGTTTAATAATACCTTTCCTAGGGGTGGGTCAAAGCTGTAGTTTCTATTATGGCCCCTAAGGATGGAGGAATTGGGCAATTTTATCCAAGCAGAACAAATTCATTGGTGGGGAGAAAATGCCCCTCCTCTCCTATGCTTACCCTGTGTAGCGTGTGCCATCGACCCAATGCCATTCCAAACTCCATTCAGGCTTCCTTGCGAGTCCAATCCAGAATTCCCCTGATCGCAGATTACTCTAGGACCAAAAACAAAACAACAAAAAGGGACTGGGTGAATGTGGCCCTGGGATGTTTCCAGCACAGACCACCTGCAGCACTGCTGGGGGCGTTCCTCCGCACCGCCATTGTTTTCTACAGGGGAGATTCACTGAAAATGTCGAGACAGTGTGTGACTGCAATAAAAAAAGGCCAGTGCTATGCTGGGGATTATTAGGAAGGGTATTGAAAACAGATCAGCCAATATCATAATGCCCCCATATAAATAAATGGTGCGACCTCATCTGGAAATACTGTGTGCAGTTCTGGTCACCACACCTTAAAAAGGATATTATAGCTTTGGAAAAAGTGCAGAAAAGGGCAACTCGAACGATAAAAGGGTTGGAACACTTTCCCTATGAGGAAAGGTTAAAGCGCTTAGGGCTCTTTAGCTTGGAGAAACGATGACTGAGGGGTGACACGACTGAGGTAGATAAGATTATGCCTGGGATAGAGCAGGTAGAGAAAGAGGTACTTTTCTCCCTTTCTCACAAGACAAGAACTCCTTGTGGGCACTCCATGAAACTGCTGAGCGGTCGGGTTAGAACGGATAAGAGGAAGTACTTCTTCACCCAAAGAGTGATTAACACTTGGAATTCACTGCCACAGGAAGTGGTGGCGGCTACAAGCATGGACGACTTTAAGAGGGAATTAGATAGGTATATGGAGCAGAGGTCCATCAGTGGCCTTTATAGTCAACAAGAGAGTGCAAAAGTCAGTACTGGGATACAACCTCAAAAATGACAGAATGATTTCTGTCCGATTCCAAGGCAAACCATTCAACATCACAGTAATCCAAGTCTATTCCCCAACCACTGATGCAGAAGAGGCTGAAGTGGACCGGTTCTATGAAGACCTACAACACCTCCTAGAACTAACACCAAAAAATGATGTCCTTATCATCATAGGGGACTGGAATGCTAAAGTAGGAAGTCAAAAGGTAACCGGAATAACAGACAAGTTTGGCCTTGGAAAGCAAAATGAAGCAGGGCAAAGGTTAACAGAGTTTTGTCAAGAGAACATACTGGTCATAGCGAACACCCTTTTCCAACAACCTAAGAGGTGACTCTACACATGGACATCACCAGATGGGCAACACCGAAATCAAGACCTTGAGCTGACTGTGGCTCAGATCATGAGCTACTAATTGCAAAATTCAGACTTAAACTGAAGAAAATTGGGAAAACCACGAGGCCATTCAGGTTTGACCTAGATCGCATCCCTGATGAATATACAGTAGAGGTGAAGAATAGATTCAAGGGTCTGGATTTGATAGATAGAGTGCCTGAAGAACTATGGACAGAGGTTCGTGACATCGTACAGGAGGCAGCAATCACCACCATCCCAAAGAAAAAGAAATGCAAGAAAGCAAAGTGGCTTTCTGATGAGGCTTTACAAATAGCAGAGGAAAGAAGGAAAGCGAAAGGCAAAGGCGAAAAGGAAAGATTTACCCAACTGAACGCAGATTTCCAGAGAACAGCAAGGAGAGATAAGGAGGCCTTCCTGAATGAACAGTGCAAAGTAATAGAAGAAAACAATAGAATGGGAAGGACTAGAGATCTCTTCAAGAAAATTGGAGAAATCAAGGGAGCGTTCCATGCAAAGCTGGCCATGATAAAGGACAAAAACGGTAGGGACCTAACAGAAGCAGAAGAGATTAGGAAAAGATGGCAAGAATACACAGAAGAACTATACAAGAAAGACCTCAATGTCCTTGACAAACACGACGGTATAATCACTGACCTTGAGCCAGACATCCTGGAATGTGAAGTTAAATGGGCCTTAGAAAGCATTACTAACAACAAAGCTAGTGGAGGTGATGGTATTCCAGCTGAGCTATTCAAAGTCTTAGAAGATGATGCTGTTAAAGTTCTGCACTCCATTTGCCAGCAAATTTGGAAAACGCAACAGTGGCCACAGGATTGGAAAAGATCAGTATACATTCCAATCCCAAAGAAGGGCAATGCCAAGGAATGTTCAAACTATCGCACAATTGCACTCATATCACACGCTAGCAAGGTCATGCTCAAGATCCTACAAGCTAGGCTTCAACAGTACGTGGATAGAGAACTACCAGAAGTACAAGCTGGGTTTCGAAGAGGTAGAGGAACGAGAGATCATATTGCCAACATTCGCTGGATTATGGAGAAAGCAAGAGAGTACCAGAAAAATATCTACTTCTGCTTCATTGACTATGCTAAAGCCTTTGACTGTGTGGATCACAACAAACTATGGCAGGTCCTTAAAGAGATGGGAGTACCAGACCACCTCACATGTCTCTTGAGAAACCTGTATAAGGGCCAAGAAGCGACAGTTAGAACCGGATACGGAACAACTGATTGGTTCAGCATAGGAAAAGGAGTACGACAAGGATGTATACTGTCACCTTGCTTATTTAATATATATGCAGAGTACATCATGCGAAATGCTGGCCTGGATGAATCACAAGCGGGAATTAAGATTGCTGGGGAAAAGATCAACAACCTCAGATATGCAGATGATACCACTCTAATGGCTGAAAGTGAAGAGGATCTAAAGAACCTCTTGCTCAGAGTAAAAGAGGAGAGCGCAAAAGTGGGCTTGAAGCTCAACATCAAAAAAACTAAGATCATGGCATCCGGCCCCATCACTCCTTGGCAAATAGAAGGGGAAGTCGTGGAAGTAGTGACAGACTTCACGTTCCTGGGATCCCAGATCACCGCAGACTGTGACTGCAGCCATGAAATTAAAAGACGCCTGCTCCTTGGGAGGAAAGCGATGGCGAACCTAAACAGCATGATAAAAAGTAGAGACATCACCCTGCCAACAAAAGTCCGCATGGTCAAAGCAATGGTATTCCCAGTAGTCATGTATGGCTGCGAGAGCTGGACTATAAGGAAGGCCGAGCGCCGAAGAATAGATTCTTTTGAACTATGGTGCTGGAGAAGACTCTTGAGAGTCCCTTGGACTGCAAGAAGAACAAATTATCTGCCTTTCTCAAGGCTACTGACTGCGTAGTGAGCAGTAAACAGATTCCATCTCGGCCTCTCATGACGTATAAGTATTTCAGCTCCCAACCTCCAGCCACGAGACTCCTGGACTGCCCTACATTGAAGTCTGCCTTACTGAGATCTAACTTGCACGTGTGGTTACGAACTTCCTTGGTCCCCCACAGCAAAAGGATTCTAGCAGGACATGATCACTTCTCCCGAAGGTTCACCTCCATTATCGTCTGTTCCCGTCATATTCCCCTTCCTAGGACAGGAAGGGTGGAAGAGAACACCACCTGTGCCCCCATTCCCTTCAGCTTCCACCCGAGAGCATCATAGTCGGCCTTAATGTTTTTGATGTTGCTCACAGTTCCCCCACGGACCACCACAAATGGGTAATGCTCTGGAGGTTTGATGAGTTTAGGGATCCTCTCTGTAATATCTTTAATTTTTGCCCCTGGCAAGCAACACACCTCTTGGGCCAGGGGGTCAGGCATGGACACATGATGTTCCAGACCCCTCAGCAGGGAGCCACCTGTGACCAACACCTTCCTTTTCCTTCCAGAAGATGCACCTTCTTTGTATCTCTCTGTCCTCCTCCCTCTGTCTCCCTTGTGTTTGTGATACTTCCATTGGCAGTGCTTCCATCTCTAGGGCCTGGAATCAATTCCTCAGTTCGAATGGCATGGAGTGCCATCTCACTCAACGCCTTTGGGGTCCTGCCCTAGCACTCTGAGGAGTCTTGTTAGGGCAGTCAACCACACTGCTGTCCCTTTGACTGGTCTCTTCTTCTGTATGCAGGACATCAAGGCTTCTGTTAATGAACTTTCCTTGATCTCATGGAGAGTAGTAATCCTTTCCTCCAAGCTTCTCCTCTAAGAGTCCTATCATAGAATCATAGAGTTGGAAGGGACCTCAACGATCATCTAGTTCAACCCCCTGCACTCTGCAAGAAATAAACACATACCTCCCCCTCAACACCTGCAGTGACCCCTGATCCATGCCCAGAAGATGACAAAAAACCCTCCAGGATCCCTGGCTAAACTGGCCTGGAGAAAAATTGCTTCCTGACCCCAGAGTGGCAATCAGCATTTCCCTGGGTGTGTGAGAAAGGGCCACGAGAACTAAGCACGGAGGCAACCCTTCCTGACCTCCCTCTCATGATCTGTCTGAGTTCACACAATCAGCAATTGTGTGAACAGTTCTGGTCACCACACCTTAAAAAGGATATTATAGCTTTGGCAAAAGTGCAGAAAAGGGCAACTCGAATGATAAAAGGGTTGGAACACTTTCCCTATGAGGAAAGGTTAAAGCGCTTAGGGCTTTTTAGCTTGGAGAAAAGACAACTGAGGGGTGACATGATCGAGGTTTATAAGATTATGCATGGGAAAG
>NW_015162030.1:25835-35983 GCF_001447785.1 Gekko japonicus | reverse complement strand
CGCTCTGACTGTCAGGAAGTTCTTCCTAATGTTTAGCTGAAAACTCTTCTGGTTCAATTTCAACCCATTGGTTCTGGTCCGACCTTCTGGGGCAACAGAAAACAACTCCACACCATCCTCAATTTGACAGTCCTTCAAAAACTTGAAGATGTATCTCGTATCGCCTCTCAGTCGTCTCCTCTCCAGGCTAAACATACCCGGCTCCTTCAGCCTTTCCTCACAGGACTGGGTCTCCAGACCCCTCACCATCTTCGTTGCCCGGGGTTAATGCCACCCTGAGAGTCCCTCTGTCTCCGCGCCCTGGAGCCTGACTCTTTGGCTGTTTTCACTCTATCTGTGGCACAGCCCTTGTTTGCCTCCACTGTACGTTTTTCCTCCCCGCCCCCTTCGCCTCCTCTGCCTTTTATAATCCCCGCCCGGCTCCCAGCACCGCCTGTCTTCCCTATTGCACCTGCCTCCAGCCAGGCCCTGCCCCCCTTGATAAGCCCAAACGCTGTCTGGGCATTCTGGGCGGGGTTGACGCTGTGCTGGCGGTGGCCTCGCCAGCCCATGGGCCATGCCACCACCGCTGTTCGGGGTGCTCCCGATCAGTGCACCCACCCCCGGGCGATCCCAAGCGGAGGCCATCCCACTGTCTTCTCGTGCTGCTTCTCATGGGTCGCGGCTCCATGGTTGTGCACGGCTGACGTCACTCCCCCTCACACTGCCGGTAGCCGCCGCGACTGGGTCCCTCAGTCGCGGGTCCCCGGGTCCCCACTGTGGTGAATGAGACGGTGCCGACTCTCTCCTGCTGCTCCGTGGATCCCTCAGGTGAGTGGTATGGCTGTGCTGGCACCGGGGGGGGGTCCACGTCTTGGACCCTCCGGGCCGGGACAGGGTTGGTGAAGGTGACCTCTAGGATCCCTTCTATGTGTCGAGAAACTGGTCCCCTTTAAGAGAGGTTTTCTGCCTAAGGGTTAGCTTCCTTGACTGTCCAGTAGGCAGATAGTCATACATGTGACACTCAGTGCAATACACTGGATAGCCCCCAAACCCCTGCTGGCATTCTACCCTCATAACTGTTTTTTGTTTTAATCCCCCTTTTTATAAATTTCCTGTTTATGTGGCTTTGTTAGTGGAGAGTGTGCTTACCTTGGCTTCCTTACTCTGCTGCTGAACTCGCACGTCTGCTAAACTTGCTCAGTTATTCCCTTGTTCCCAGCACTTTGTCACTTGAGCCGAGGCACTTGTCACTGGAGTGGGGCCTGCAACCTCGCAGAGCTCAAAAACAATCCTATCTTTGGCTGCGGTCACACGGAGCATTAGCCACGCTACAGAGATGGAAGATAGGCGGATTTTCTGGGCGCGATCACACCACAACATCTGGGAAGCATAGAGCTCCCATGGCTCACCCAAGGCTTCCCGCCGAAGATGCGGCTTAAAAAACTAGTACCTCCGAGGTACTAGTTTCCAGAAACCGCTGGGCAAGGGCGGGTGTCAGATCGTGTTTCCAGTGGTAGGTCATGGCATCTGGCGCCCGCCCATGTCCCGTCGTGAAAAGGTTTTTTCCCCCCAAGTCTCCAAGGGATGCGCACAAGCACCCAACGGCGCATGCGCACACTTCGTTTAAAAACAAACAACACAGCCCCCTCCTCTTTTCCATACCCTCCCCACTCTTGGCTCGGGCTGCTCAAGAGGAACTCTCTGCACCGGGTGGCAGAGGGGGAGGTGAAGGGGGCGTGGCGGGAGGGTGGCCCAGCTGAAGCTCCTGGAGGGGACCGGAAGGGGGACACAGTTTGCATTCCTCTGTAGCCCTGGAAGGGGTTAAACCCGCGGAGCCTTTTGCTAGAGAGGCCACTTCTTTGCCGCGCCGCAGGATTGTCCTTGGCCGGCCCGCCGTTTTTTTTCCCCGGGGGAAAAAGCCCCCACCCCCCCCCCCCCGCGCATTTTCCGGCCCGTGTGACCGGGGCCTTTGTTGTTTTCATTCAGAGCCATCTGATCAGCATTCAGTTTAAATTCTTTGCCAGACTTCTCAAATTGTCTGTGTTTGTATGTTTCCTCCAGCTGATTTATAGCTTCCGTGAGGGATAGGTTACTCTTGGATTCAGTCTGAGACACTATAGGTTCATATGACTCTGGCAGGCTTATTAATAGTAAAACAATCAGATCTTGATCAACAGTTGCCTTTCCTGAACTCCTCAGCTGCTCAGCCAATCCAAGCATCTCGTCCAGATGATGACGTAAATTACCCCCTTCTTTCCTCTTAATACTGAAAAGTTACTTTTGTAGATCATAAAGCTCTCTCTTTAACAAGGAATTTACATGCAGCCTGCCCAGCTCACACCACACAGCTTTGGCTCTTGGCATCTGAATTACCCTTAACACATTTCTTTCAGTTAAACCCTTGATTATGGCATTTCTTGCCTTTTCATTGTTGGAGTCCCAGGATCTCTGCTTTGCCGGGTCATCATCTCCTGGTCAGGCATCCTGGACAATGTCATAGAATCATAGAATGTTAGAGTTGGAAGGGACCTTGCAGGTCATCTAGTCCAACCCCCTGCACTCTGCAGGAGCAGAGCCGAAAGAGAGCCCTACAACATACCCGAAAGATGGTCGCCCAGCCTCCGCTTGAAAACATCCAGCGAAGGAGCCTCCACCACCTCCCATAATCCTGTTTCAAGAAGTTGACTCTTCATTCATTGTCTCCAAATTAGATAACTGCTCTCTGTGAGCCTATCTATCCAGTGTCTGTGCTGTGCACCACAGGAGGCCGCCATCTTTGTCCCCTTGTTCTTGTTCTTGCCTGCCCCTGCCAAGAGCCTCTGGCTATCCTTCTACCTTTTATCAGAGATGTGCTTAATCTGGGCCATCATAACCCCTGTTGGCAGAGTAATTAACAACACATGGTGCACAAAGGCTCTTCCACCAGACCTTCGACTAGGAGCCGCCTTAAAGACGGAGGACTGACCCTGTGCCCTGGCTTTACCACCTTCAGCCTGGCTCGCTGCATAAATCAGTCAATCAAACTAAGCCGTGGTGCAAATGCCATCAGGACTAACACCGAAATAGTGGTATGGTCTAATCTAGGAATCTCTGCTCTTGCACTTTAATTGATCCAGCACTTTAGGAAAACGGATAATTGATTGTTTATGTATGTTTTATGTATGTTTTACCTGTATTTTTATATATGCATTTTATGTAAGCCGCCCTGAACCCGCCTCGGCAGGGAGGGTGGGGTATAAATTGAATACATAAATAAATAAATATATAGTAGGTAAAGGTTTATTTAGGAATTAACATACATGAGAGGAAAGGGGGGGGGAGAGAAATGGGTTCCTAACTACATCTCCAGCTGAGGGAGAGAGTAAGACTGAGTGCGGCACTTCCGAGAAGATGGGGGGGGGGGAAACAGCCCCGAGAGCGGCAACCTGGAGACAGGCCGGGAACGGCACTGAACAGGAGAGAGAAGGGGCTGCCCCCCCCTCTCCCATCCATTTGTCCTCTTCCAGCCCCCTGCGGGGGTTTTCTTCTCTCCTTCTTTGTGCACCAGACAAGACACTGCCTTTTCCAGCAACACGGGCATCTCATGCATTTGGGTCTGCTGACCAAGGAAAGAGCGTGGCCGCCTTCTCACAGACATATTTGCGAGGATGATGACATTTCTCTTCTTTCAGGATTCCATGGCTCACTTTTGCACAGCGGCCATTATAAGAATAAAGTTTTCTTCTGCTGGAAAGAAAACAAAAACCTCATGAAAGGGGGGGGAATGGACAGAGGAAGTGCAAGTGCCCTCTGTGGCGTAGGGCAACCCACTGCCTGGCCAACTGCAACTCCGGCCCAGTGGCTTGCAGGATCGGTGCCCCACCCAGCAGCCCCGGCAGGTGGTGCGGACTCAGTCTCAACACAGGGGGTGGGTCGGCACGGCTGAGTGCTGTGGGGGCAGCCCACCCTCTAGAACCCCCCCCCAAAGGAGTGCCAGGCCCTGGGTGCCCACTCACTGCTGTCCTTGTGTCTCTGGGGGTCTCTGCCGGCAGCCACCCAGTGAAGCAGGGGTCAGGGCCAGGCCCACCACAGCCTCCTCCATCAGCTGTGGCTATGACAGAACCACCCGTGAGTCAACGCTGGCCCCCGGGGCACCCAGCTGCTTGGCTGCTGCCCGCTCTTTCTTCCTTTACGCCCCCCCCTTTCCTCCCCAAAGGAGGCACAGGTGGAGTTCCACAAAACAGTGACGATGTTTTGCACCCTGTGGTCTGCATCCATCCCCTGAACATGGAGTGGGACCACTTTGTGGCCCAGTGACAGGACGGTCCTCTCTCGGGGTCTGGGCCGTGCCCCGACAGTCCTGCTGGCTGCTCCAGAGGTCGGCTGTGAAGTGCCCAGTTCTGCCTTGTGCTCAGGAGAGCTGAGCCTTGACCATCGCCACTGCAGCCGGCAAAAGACTACCTCCTGCACGAGGGAGAAGGCAAGTGACTGCTTCCTGTGCCCTCCATGTAGCCCCCTTCGACCTCTTGGAAGGTGGCTCACCTGGATGGCAACTGGTGTTTTTGGCCACTGTGTGACATGGAGTGTTGGACTGGATGGACCACTGGCCTGGTCCAACATGGGCTTCTCTGATATTCTTATGATGTTCCACCCACGACACCCTGAAGGCGAGGAGCCTGTCTTGGAGGGGCCTCCTGCTCCTCCTCCACTTCTCCCTGCTGTGGGGCAGCGGGGGCCTCTCTTCCCCTCTGCTAGCTGCCGCTCTCTCCTCCGGTGGCAACATAGTGGGGTGCATCCTTTGCAGGATGGAGGAGGACAAGGGTAGGTGGCTTGTGCCCCTCCAGAAATGGGCATGGCACACCTGGCGCTCTGCCACACAGGGGTCACTGGGGAGGGTGCGGAACTGTTTCCAAACTGTGGGCTCCCCCCCCCACACACACACACTGTACCACTGCTGTCAGAGTCCTCCTCTCCAAAGAGTGTTAGCAGCCGCTGCTGCCAGGGACTCTTCTGCCTCTGTGGAGAAAGCCCCAGGAACAGACCAGGGGGAGGAGGCTCCAGGACCCCTGGTGATGCCCTGCTAGGGCTGGGCACCATTGGGCTGGCAGGATGGGCCTCTAGTTTGAGGCCTCTTGGGTTCCTTGTATGCACTCCTGAACCTGTGCCTGTTATTTCCAACGTTTCCCCAGAAAACACTTTCCTGGGGGCACCTTCTCGGGGGGGGGGGCATAACTCAGCCCCTGTAAATTCCAATCCTCACCAAACTTGGAGGGCAGGTAGGGGAGAGTCAGCCAAAGGTCCCCTCTGAGTTTGGTGTCTCTAGCATGCGTGTGTGGGGGGGGAGTCTACTACATCACAAACTGAACCAGTTTGTTAGGTGCCTAAAGGTTCCTGATGGTTCATGGTTTGCAAACTGGGCACGCCGTGAGCCACAAACCAAATCACATTTTCCCGGGGCGTTCCCATCCCTAGCACTGACAGTGTGCCATTCCATCATGGGAGGATGCTGCTATTCGGACTCCAGGGCCACCAATATGCTCTCCCTCTTTCCCCGTACCTTGGAGGGTGGCGGGGGGGGGGGTTCCTGTCCCTGGTTTCCTCTCTGTGGAGCAGGTAGGGAATGCCGTGCTCTTTGGGGGCCTTGTGTTTGGCCTGCCTGTTTAATAATACCTTTCCAAGGGGTGGGTCAAAGCTATAGTTTCTGTTCTGGCCCCGAAGGATGGAGGAATTGGGCAGTTTCATCCAAGCAGAACAAATCTCGCTGGTGGGGAGAAAATGCCCCTCCTCTCCTACGCTTACCCTGTGTAGCGTGTGCCATTGAGCCAATGCCAATCCTCTTTTGTCCAATGGAGTCCAATCCAGAATTCCCCTGATTGCAGATGACTCTGGAACCAAAGACAAAACAAAACAGCAAAAAGTGACTGGGTGAACGTGGCCTTGGGATGTTTCCAGCACAGACCGCCTGTGGCACTGCTGGGGGTGTGTTCCTCCCCCTTGCAAGGGGGCACCGCCATCGCCTCCTCCTGGGGGGGGTCCACCGACTAGGGACTTTGATATCAGCACTTCTGGTAAGATGTAGGAGATCACCTGGGGGATCTCCTGGGAGTCGCCCACTGGCGGCCTTTGCCTCGGCAGCAGGCCTTGGGGTTTGGACGGACTCTGCCTTGGGGCTCGGCCAGCCTGCCTCTCTGGCAGCCGCTTCCTGACCGCTGATCACCCTGCTCCACCTCCACGCGTGAGTGTGAGCCCTCTCCCTCAGTGCCCTCAGTGCCCAGCCCTTTCATGGTGCGGTGTGTGTGTGTCAGGGGATGTAGTGCTGCCCCATCCCATAAAACTCCCCACATGCAGAAAGGGCTGGGGAGAAGGGCTCCAGTGCAGACGAGCCCCCGGCCTCTCTTGGGCTCTCCATTCCTGGCCAGGGAGGTGCGCTCAGGGGGCCCTGGCTGAGGGGAAGGGCAGGTGGGTTAGGGTGCACCCCGAGGGATAGCTACCAGGCTTTCCAAAATGCAAAATAAGCTTGAGAGGTTTGGAAACCAGGGCTGAAAATAACGGCAGCAAGTTCAACCAGACCCAATTTGGAACAGACTCAGGAGAGGGCAAGGAAGATGGATCTGGGATCTAGGAAACAAATCCTCCGAGGAAAGACTGAAGGCTTCACCTGGAGAAGGGCAGGCTGGGGAGGTTTGTGTGTGTGTGTGTGTGTGGGAGATGATTGCGCTGTTCTCTTTCTTAAAGGGCTTTCCCACGAAAGAGGGCAAAACCTTGTTCTAAGGAGCTCAAGGGAAAGGCAGGTGGATTTCGGATGAACAGTAGGAGAAACGTCCGGAAGGTTAGAGTGGCTCGATGCAGAAACCAATTCCCTGGGGAGGGGGCACGGGGGACTGTGCTCTCACTTGACCTTTACCTGGACAATCCTCTATTCCAGAGCCATCAAACTCACTTGTCATGAGAACTGGATATGACATAAATGCCACTTTGTTGGGCAGGGCTATGCGTGCCGTAAAATGTGAAGCCAGGGACCAGAGATACCAGCTTTAAAAAGAAGAGCAGCGGGTGAGCTCTGAGCTGGTGCATCCTCATTGCAAGCCCCCCCCCCCGTGGGCTGGGCATGGGGGAGGCGCAGAGGAAAACCTGCATGGGCAGACTGGAGGGCTAGTGGTGCAGGGCTGGGTGCCTCTGGGTTGTGGCCCCCGGACCTTATGTTTGACACCCGTGCGCTTTTCAAATGGTCTAGCTTTGGATTAGGCGGAGGTGAGACTAGGGGGCCTCTAAGTCCCCCTCCAACCAGGGCTGCTGAGAGAGGGAGGACTGAAGGGACAAAATTCTGGGGGTCCTCCAAGTCAGCTGGAGGGCCCCTGAAGCCAGGGTCACAGCCAAAAAAAATTCATGCAAAACTGAAGAATGCAGGGCATATGAAGGAAGGAGGAACTGCCAGTCCAGAGTAAGTAAGGAAATGGTTAGAGAGCCTCTAGCTGCCTTAAATACTTTCAAGTCTCCAGGGCCAGATGGCTTGCATCCCAGGATGCTAAAAGAAACTGCAGATGTTATTTCAGAGCCTCTGGCTCTAATCTTTGAGATTAGAGTACTGGTGTTGTGCCGGAAGACTGGAAAAGAGCAAATGTTGTCCCTATCTTCAAGAAGGGAAAAAAGACAGACCCGGGTACTTACAGGCCTGTCAGTTTGACATCAATACCTGGGAAAATTCTAGAGCAGATTATTAAACGCTCTGTCTGTGAGTACCTTGAACGGAATGAGTTAATTGGTAGTAGCCAGCATGGGTTTATCAAGAATAAGTCATGCCAGACCAACCTTATCTCCTTTTTTGACAGAGTTACCAAAATGGTTGACTCTGGCAATGCTGTGGACATAGTTATTTAGATTTCAGCAAAGCATTTGACAGAGTTTCTCATGATATCCTTGTGGATAAGCTGGTTAAATGTGGGCTGGATGGTTCAAATGTTGGATGGATTCATGGTTGGTTGAAAAATCATACCCAACGAGTGCTCGTAAATGGCTCTGCGTCTACATGGAGGGAAGTCTCCAGTGGAGTGCCACAGGGCTCGGTCCAAGGCCCAGTGTAGTTCAACGTTTTTATAAATGACCTGGAGGAAGACATAGAGGGGATGCGTATCAAATTTGCAGATGACACGAAGTTGGGTGAGATTGCTAATTCTGAAGAAGACAGAGTCAGGATTCAAAATGATCCAGATAGGCTGGAACAGTTGGCTGAGACTAATAAAATGAACTTCAATACAGATGAGAGCAAAGTCCTACACTTAGGTACAAAAAATCAAAGGCACAGATATAGAATGGGAGGGACTTGGCTTGACAGCAACACATGTGAAAGGGATCTCGGTGTTCTGGTTGATCGCATGCTAAACATGACCCTGCAGTGCGATGTGACTGTGAAGAAAGCTAAGGCAATCTTAGGGTGCATTCACAGAAGCATTGCGTCCAGATCACGGGAGGTGGTCGTTCCGCTCTATTCTGCTATGTTCAGGCCTCACCTGGAGTCCTGTGTCCAGTTTTGGGCACTGCATTTTAGGAAGGATGTTGACAAGCTCGAGCGTGTCTGGAAGAGGGCAACCAGGATGGTGAGAGGGTTGGAATTCAAGTCTTATGAGGAAAGGCTGAAAGAGTTGGGTATGTTTAGCCTGGGAAAGAGAAGGCTTAGAGGGGACATGATTGCAGTCTTCAAATATTTGAAGCGCTGTCATGTAGAAGATGGAGCAGATCTATTCTCTCTTGCTCCAGATTGCAAGACTAGATCAAATGGGTGGAAATCACAAGGGAGTCGTTACCGGCTAAATATCAGGAGACACTTCCTAACTGTAAGAGTGGTTGAGCAGTGGAACAGTCTGCCTCGGGAGGTGATGGATGCTCCTTTGCTGGATGTTTTCAAGCGGAGGCTGGACGACCATCTTTCAGGTATGTTGTAGGTATGTAGGGCTATCTTTTGGCTGTGCTCCTGCAGAGTGCAGCGGGTTGGACTAGATGATCCACAAGGTCCCTTCCAACTCTAGCATTCTATGATTCTATGACTGTAGCCACTAGGAGTGCAGGGAAGGCAGACTACAGTAAAAAAAAAACCCCTCATGCTTTCTGGGCCTCTTAGCAAAGTTTACTGGGAGGCTGAGGGAAACCAGTTGCTGAGCAGATCCTATGAAACCCATCAGCAGCCTCCTAACAAGGTCATTATTGCCACCTGTCTATTGTTTCCTTTTGCCTTTAGTTCCACCCAGCTCCTCCATAGCCAGAGTTTACAAAGAAACGATGGCTGAGGAGTGACATGATCGAGGTTTACAGGATTATGCGTGGGATAGAGCAGGTAGAGAAAGAAGTACTTTTCTCCCTTTCTCACAATACAAGAACTCGTGGGCACTCAATGAAATTGCTGAGTAGTCGGGTTAGAACAGATAAAAGGAAGTACTTCTTCACCCCTCCCTCATGGATCACTGCCTTGTCATGGCGAGGGGGCTTGCGTGGTTCGATGAGGCTGTGGGCTATGGCGTGGAGGGCTACCCAAGATGGAGAGGCCACAGCAGAGAACTCAGACCAAGTGTGATCCACTGGAGAAGGAAATGGCAACCCACTCCAGTATTTTTGCCAAGAAAACCCCATGGACAGTATCAAAAGATATGAGGCCGGAAGGTGAGCCCCTCAGGTCGGAAGGTGTCCAATATGCTACTGGGGAAGAGCAGAGGGCAAGTACAAGTAACCCCAGAAAGAGTGAAGCGGCTGGGCCAACGTCGAAAGGACGCTCAGTTGTGGATGTGTCTGATGGTGAAAGGAAAGTCCGATGCTACAGAGAACAATACTACATAGGAACCTGGAATGTAAGATCTATGAATCAAGGTAAGCTTGACGTGGTCAAAAATGAGATGGCAAGACTGAACATCGATATCTTAGGAATCAGTGAACTAAAGTGGACAGGAATGGGCGAATTTAACTCAGAAGACCATTATATCTACTACTGTGGCCAGGAATCTCATAGAAAAAATGGTGTGGCCTTTATAGTCAACAAGAGAGTGCAAAAGTCAGTACTGGGATACAATCTAAAAAATGACAGAATGATTTCAGTCCAATTCCAAGGCAAACCATTCAACATCACAGTAATCCAAGTCTATGGCCCAACCACTGATGCAGAAGAGGCTGAAGTGGACCATTTCTATGAAGACCTACAACAC
>NW_015162030.1:24770-24902 GCF_001447785.1 Gekko japonicus | reverse complement strand
TGCCAAGGAATGTTCAAACTATCGCACAATTGCACTCATATCACACACTAGCAAGGTCATGCTGAAGATCCTACAAGCTAGGCTTCAACAATACGTGGATAGAGAACTACCAGAAGAACAAGCTGGGTTTTG
>NW_015162030.1:20036-24400 GCF_001447785.1 Gekko japonicus | reverse complement strand
TAAGATTGCTGGGGAAAAGATCAACAACCTCAGATACGCAGACGATACCACTCTAATGGCAGAAAGTGAAGAGGACCTAAAGAGCCTCTTGCTCAGAGTAAAAGAGGAGAGCGCAAAAGTGGGCTTGAAGCTCAACATCAAAAAAACTAAGATCATGGCATCCGGCCCCATCACTCCTTGGCAAATAGAAGGGGAAGTCGTGGAAGTAGTGACAGACTTCACGTTCCTGGGATCCCAGATCACCGCAGACTGCGATAGCAGCCATGAAATTAAAAGATGCCTGCTCCTTGGGAGGAAAGCGATGGCGAACCTAAACAGCATGATAAAAAGTAGAGACATCACCCTGCCAACAAAAGTCCGCATGGTCAAAGCAATGGTATTCCCAGTAGTCATGTATTGCTGCGAGAGTTGGACTATAAGGAAGGCCGAGCGCCGAGGAATAGATTCTTCTGAACGATGGTGCTGGAGAAGACTCTTGAGAGTCCCTTGGACTGCAAGAAGATCAAATAAGTCAATCCTAAGAGAAATCAAGCCTGACTGTTCCCTCAAGGCCAGATAATGAAACTGAAGCTCAAATATTCTGGCCACCCAATGAGAAGGGAGCACTCACTGGAGAAGACCCAGATGCTGGGAAAGATTGAAGGTCAAAGAAGATGGGGACGGCAAAGGATGAGATGGTCAGACAGTGTCCTAGATGCAACGAACATGAAATTGAGCAAACTTCAGAGGACGGCGGAAGACAGGAGGGCCTGGTGTGATCTGGTCCATGGAGTCACGAAGAGTTGGACTCAACTGTGCGACTGAACAACTTCTTCACCCAAAGAGTGATTAACACATGGAATTCCCTGCCACAGCAGGGATAGCATAGATGGACGGCTTCAAGAGGGAATTGGATAAACACATGGAGCAGAGATCCATCAGTGGCTTTTAGCCACAAGGTATAGGTAGGAATTCTCGGTCTGGGGCAAGTGATGCTCTGTATTCTTGGTGCTTGGGGGGGGGGCAACAGTAGGAGGGCGTCTAGTGTCCTGGCCCCACTGCTGGACCTCCTGAGGGCACCTGGTGTTTTTGGCCACTGTGTGACACAGAGTGTCGGACTGGATGGGCCATTGACCTGGTCCAACATTGGCTTCTCTTATGTTCTTATGTTAAAAGGACCACATTGTTAATATGTGGGTAGCATTTTTTTAAGGCTTTCATCTTTTCCCTGCATTTCTCTACCTCTTTTCCACACTGTTCTCCTCCTTTGTTTTGCTCTCTTCCTTTCATGATCTGCCACTCACCTATCCCCGCTTCTAATTTCTCTCCCCCCCGCCCCAAACTGACTTGTATCATTCTGCTCTCCTCCATTTCATCCTCACAGCAACCCTGTGAGGTAGACTAGGCTGAGAATGTGTGACTGGCCCAAGGTCACCCAGCAAGCTTCCATGGCAGAGTGGGGATTTGAACCTAGTCTGACACTCTAACCACTACCCAAGTTTAGCTTCCATTGGAAATGGCATGGTGGGGCCTGGAGACAACCTGGGCCAAGACAGTCCAATGCCTTTCATTTTTTGGCCCCGAAACTCCCACGATCATCCTGAAGCTGGTGACCGGTTCTGAGATTCCTAGTTTTATTCTGAGATGAGTTATGCCTGCCACAAATGGACGGACAGATGGACATGCCGATCCCTTTATTAATATTATAATAGGGGCGCAGTAACAGCCAGCCAAGTGTTGTCTTTCAATGTGATCTTTGGTTTGGATCAGGGTCATATGGGGGGAGGGGTCCAGACGGAATCCTTGTCCGGGGGGCCATGTTGGCTCTCGGCAGCCCTGATTCCAGCTCCAGAGCTCAGTGTAGACAGGTCCGCCTTGAGGCAAATACAGAACAAGAATGATCCACTGGATCCCTTCCAGCTGGGTGACCACATGTCAGCAGCCCTTGTGTGATAAAGGCAGGCCTTCTCCCTCTTTCTGCGCTGGAGGGAGAGAGAAAGAGCACTGCTGCCTCCAGATTCCACTCACTGGCCAAGAACGCTCACCTGTGGAGCCCCCCCCTCCCCCAGATCTTCATCCATCTACTTTCTTCTGCCCAGCAGGGGCATCTCACCGCTATTGCCATCGACTGCCAGAAGTTGCCAGCATCCCAGGGATAGAAAACCAGCAGCTGAGCCCCTTCGCTTTCGCAGTCTTGCTTGCTCCCTTCCCATCTTTTCCATCCACTTGAAATCCAGAGGCATTTCTGATTGAAAGGCTTCCACCCAGGGGGACAGCAGTCTATTGGGGGGGGGGGAGACAGAGAGAGAGAGAGAGATCTCCTTCAGATGCCGCTCCAGAGGTGTTCCTCCTGCCCCCCTGCGAGGGGAGTCCCTGCTCTGTTGCCTCCTTTTTGTTCCCGGTCCAGGTGAGGAGAAGGTATGAGACTTCAGCCGCCAGGCACTTCGGAAGAGAACCTGCGCTGGGGCCAGGAGGGAACCCCTTCAGCAGAGGAACTGACCTTGCCCGACACTGGCAAGCAGACGGGGCTGATCCGGGATGCGTGTGTGGTCAGAAGCGGGCTCCTGAGTCCCAGCTGATTGGGGGGGGGGGTTGCCGAGGAGTGGGATTCCTCTCCTCCCTGCCCTGCAGCTAAATAGCTACGCAGTGCAGTCACAAGAGGACCCTCTTCCCTCCCCTGAAAGCTGGGAGCCCAGGTGGGCTCAGAGGCAAACCTTTTGGTCTGCCGGAAGTGCGGCAGAGGGAGCTTCCGGGACCTGGGAAGCCTTCCAAATCGGGAAAGGCAGTCCCGGGAGGGGAGGGAGGCAGGTGACACACTAGAGGGGGTCCTGGTGAGCTGGCTGGACTGTGGCCTTAACTGAAAGGCCGTGCCACCCTTGCTAGGGAGGGACGGAGGGAGGTGACCCAGAGCAGCAGTCCCTGTCGGAATCGCCAGGGACCTGGCCTTTGCCATCCTCCCTCTTGACCTATGTTGGGGGGGGGGGCCTCAGGCGTGGACTTACCCATCGGCTGGCAGGATGTCGCACGATCCAGAACCTCCTTGGCTTCCGCCAGCTCCCGAGTCGCCTCAGCCTTCTCCTCCTGCAGGCCAGTCAGGCGGCTCCTGGCCTGCTCCAGTTCCCCCTCCAGCTGCCGCTGAGTGCGGTTCCCGTCCTCCTGACTCTGCCAGAGGGCCAGCCTGGTGGCGCTCAGCTCGGCCTGGGCTTGGGCCAGCAGCCGCAGGGTCTGGGTCAGGTTCTCCTCCTGGCTGCCCAGCCGCTGGGCCAGGGCACCGTTCTCAACCGTGTGCCTCTGGGGAGGCCTCTAGGCTGCTCATAATAAGCAGGGTGGGCACCGCCCACCAAGGGGACAGGGTAGGCTGCAGAAGTGGCAGCCAAGCCCCAGAAGGCACCCCTGCCGCCTCTAGGGGGGGTGAGGGGACGCGGGGGGGGGGCTACTTACACCGGACCCCGAGGCCGAGGCAGGTGGCCAGGAGGAAGAGGCAGGCGCCCAGCAGGGCCAGCGGGACCAAGGACCAGACTCTCCGCCCGATGGCCCCTGGAACTCAAAGAAAAGCCCACAAGGGGGGAGGGTCGTGGGGGGTCCTGCGCCGACGGCTCCCTCGCCAGCCCGGCTGGGCCTCGACGGTCGGCCGCGGGCTCCCTCCCTCCCCGTCTCTCCGGCTGACTCACCGGGCGGCTGCGGCGGCGGGTGGGGGCCGGGGCCGGCGGTCTGGCGGGTCCGGGGGGCGGCGGGGAAGTTCTCGTAGGTGAGCTCGCCCTCGCCGTCGCTGCACTCTGCAAGAGAGAGACAGAGGGCGGGCGGGCGCCGCGTCCATCTGTTAGCAGCGGCGGGCAGGCGCGGAGGGAAGGGAAGGGAAGGGGAGCGAGGGGCGATGCCGGGCTGCCTGCCTCCCCGCCGACCCACCTTCGGGCGGCGCCTCCCCGGGCAGGCGGCTCTTCTCCGGGGGGCTCTTGGCGAAGCGCAGGTCCGCGTAGGTCACCCCCTCGGCCATGCCCGCGCCCAGCCGTCGGGGCCCCTCCGGCGACCCGCGCTTCTTCGGCTGGCGTCGGAAGCAGAAGTCGGCGGCCCGAGGCGAAGGCCTCGCCCGCCCTCGGGGGACACTCGCGGGGGCGTCCCGTGCCGGGCCCGCCTTGTCGACGCGGCTTTTTCCCCAGACAGTTCGGGCCCCAGGGGCGGGGCGGCCCAAGGGGCTGCGGGTGGCTGGAACATCGACGGGGCAGGGACTGGCAGGCGCCGGCCGACGGGTCCCCCGGGGTGTGTGTGTGTGTGTGTGTGTGTGTGTATCCTGTTCACCACTCGAACGGCCTACGGACCCCCGCCCCCCGCCCTTCATCCCACCCGCCTGAGCCCCTGGGATTTCGGCCATGCCCAGGTTGCTGACC
>NW_015162030.1:14547-19613 GCF_001447785.1 Gekko japonicus | reverse complement strand
GTGGTAGGAGGGCAAGCAGTAATGACAGGGAGGTTCCCAGGGAGGGGTGGGGGGAGCCGGGCATGGGGGGGGGGTTTCCTCGCCAGAGAGCCAGAGCAGCTCCCCAGGGAAGAACTCTCCAGGCCCTGGCTCAGGAATGGGGTCGGGGTGTTCCTGTAGTCCTCTGCTGGGGGGGGGGACCTGGCCCCTCCCTGGGAAGCTTCCCGGCCTCTTCCCCTTGGCGCCTGGGGAGACCTATGCCTCCCTCTAAGCTGCGGAATCCTGTGTGCAAAAATTCCACTTTGTGAGCTCCTGGCATTAAAGTTGTGAGCAAGATTTGGCTACTGCATACATTAGTTTGCTCTGGAGCCATCCCTTCCCGAGTGAAGACAAAAAAGGTGTGAGCCGGAGGCTAAGAAACTGTGAGCTGGCTCACACTGACTCGGCTTAGAGGGAACACTGGAGGGCCTGCGGGCCCACTAGGCGGCCTGGGCTCGGCGGCTGCTCCTGCCGGTGAAAGTCCTGCCCGCTCGCTCGCTCCGTGCCTCTCATAAGAACATAAGAGACGCCAATGTTGGATCAGGCCAAAGGCCCATCCAGTCCAACACTCTGTGTCACACAGTGGCCAGAAATACCAGTGCCATCAGGAGGTCCAGCAGTGGGGCCAGGACATTAGAAGCCCTCCCACTGTTGACCCCCCCCCAAGCACCAAGAGCCCTGAAGATTTGCATGGCTGATGAAGCGCGAGAGGAAACGGCAGAGTCACGTGGCCCTGTGGCAGCTGCGGGGGTGATGGGGGGGAGCTGGCTAGTGGTGGGCCCTGGGCTGGTGGGCTAGGCTGGGCAACACTGGTAAACCCAATGGATTGGGGCCAAGGGCAAGGTGGGCAGGGTGGGGTGGGGTGGAAGAGAAGATCAGGACAGCAGAGCATCCGGCACCCTTGGTCTGGAATGAGAGCAGGTGAATCAACGCTATCCGAGGGCAGGCGAACTCAACAAGCGGCCTCCTCCTCCTCTTGGGTCTAGGGGCTGGGCAGAATGGTGGGACCAGAAGCCCCGGAGGGACTCAGCATCACCTCGTAGTCTGTAGCCCACAGGAGAAAGCATCCCACAACTGTGGCTGCCCAGGGCCGGCTCACCCGCTAGGCAAACTAGGCCTTCACCTAGAGCACGAGCCAGCCGTTAGGGCGCGGGAGGAGAGGCAGGGGCGGCCGCCGGCAGCCTCTCATCGCCCGCAGCCCGGTCAGGGCTAGAAGGGCAGGGGAAGGGGGCCGAGGGGAGCGCTACCCGGGCCCGGCGGGGCCCATGGCAAGGTAGGCAGGCAGGGAGCCTATCCGCGGGGCCACCGGCCCAATCAGTGCTCCCGAGCGGGAAATCCCGCAAGTTAAACGCCCGGCAGGCGTGGCCACAGGAATCCCCGGCGGCCTCTCGTCGCCCGCAGCCGGGCCGGAGCAAGAAAGGGGGGAAGGGGGCCGAGGGGAGTGCTGCCTAGGCCCAGTGGGGCCCGTGGCGAGGCAGGCAGAGGCACCATCCAGAGCGTGGCGGGAGGGCAAACAAACAGGCGCGCAGGGCGACAGCTCAGTCCGAGGCTGCCCCGGGAGCAATCACACTTCCGCATTGCATGTGATTGCTCCCGGGGCAGCCTCAGACTGAGCCGTCGCCCTGCGCGCCTGTTTGTTTGCCCTCCCGCCACGCTCTGGATGGTGCCTCTGCCTGCCTCGCCACGGGCCCCACTGGGCCTAGGCAGCACTCCCCTCGGCCCCCTTCCCCCCTTTCTTGCTCCGGCCCGGCTGCGGGCGACGAGAGGCCGCCGGGGATTCCTGTGGCCACGCCTGCCGGGCGTTTAACTTGCGGGATTTCCCGCTCGGGAGCACTGATTGGGCCGGTGGCCCCGCGGATAGGCTCCCTGCCTGCCTACCTTGCCATGGGCCCCGCCGGGCCCGGGTAGCGCTCCCCTCGGCCCCCTTCCCCTGCCCTTCTAGCCCTGACCGGGCTGCGGGCGATGAGAGGCTGCCGGCGGCCGCCCCTGCCTCTCCTCCCGCGCCCTAACGGCTGGCTCGTGCTCTAGGTGAAGGCCTAGTTTGCCTAGCGGGTGAGCCGGCCCTGGGCAGCCACAGTTGTGGGATGCTTTCTCCTGTGGGCTACAGACTACGAGGTGATGCTGAGTCCCTCCGGGGCTTCTGGTCCCACCATTCTGCCCAGCCCCTAGACCCAAGAGGAGGAGGAGGCCGCTTGTTGAGTTCGCCTGCCCTCGGATAGCGTTGATTCACCTGCTCTCATTCCAGACCAAGGGTGCCGGATGCTCTGCTGTCCTGATCTTCTCTTCCACCCCACCCCACCCTGCCCACCTTGCCCTTGGCCCCAATCCATTGGGTTTACCAGTGTTGCCCAGCCTAGCCCACCAGCCCAGGGCCCACCACTAGCCAGCTCCCCCCCATCACCCCCGCAGCTGCCACAGGGCCACGTGACTCTGCCGTTTCCTCTCGCGCTTCATCAGCCATGCAAATCTTCAGGGCTTTCCCGACATCTGACTTCTCTCCCCCAGCGAGTCTACGGCCGAGGGCTTCTACGTTCATCTACAAGGGGGCAGACTGGGAAGGGACTTCCCCGCAAAAAGGAGAAGTAGCTGCTGTCCGGGGCCAGGCGACTCAACCGTCAGAGACAAATAATGGGCTGGGGTGTGTGTGTCTCTAAGCCCAAAGCGGCATTTGAGGGGGCAAAGGAGGTGTTTGGAAAGTGCCTTCCTCAGCGTTCGCCACCAAGGCCCCTTGTTTCCTAGTCTGGGGTGTGCCCAGTTCTGCACGTTTTCAGTGCGGCTCCCTCTGAACGGAGGGCAGACATTGGCTGTCGCCTGTGAGATCCAGACCCAGGGGCGGGGGTTGGAGAAATGGGCCGGAGGCTGTGTGAGGTCAAGGGAGAGCTTTGCTTTCGAGCAGGGGTCGTTTCGTAGAAAAAGAGCTAGGGGGACTCATTAGCATAACTCATTAGCATATGCCACACCCCCTGACATCACTGGAAGTGTGTCATAAGGCCACACACCCCGCCCCCAACGGTCCTGGGCGGCGGCCTTGCAGCTCCACTGCCGAGCCCCATGAGGGGCCTGGCGGTGGACCTGCGGGAGTACAAGGAAGCCCCGCGAAGGCCCTCCCTGGCCCCAGGCAGGCAGGGGTGGGGAGAGGCAGGGAGGAAGCAACTTACCTTCCCTCTTCTCCTGCCTCCTCCTGGCTAAATGAGGGCCGGAAGCGGGGCGGCCGGAAGCAGGGGGCGGGGCTTCATCATGTGCCCCGCCCCCCGTACCTCACCCGGGGGAACTGCGGGGGAACCTCTGCTTTTGAGGCACAAAGCCCTGGGGGGGGGGCAGAATAAGCTGAGCTATAGTCTCTCAGTCTTGATTGGGATGGCCGGGGCCCCGGCTCATCTCTACTGAATGGACCATTCGTGCACCTGCTGAGATTTACAAATGTGTCGAGCACACACTCTCTCTCATGACACTCTCGCAAGAGCAAGTTCGCAGAAGCTAAGCAGGGTGAGGCCCTGGCGAGTACTTGGGTGGGAGGTGTGGTGCTGCTCCTTGGGGTGTGGGGGTGCAGGCGAAGCAAAGACGACAGGATACAAGCTTGCAGGAACTGTCTGAAACCTCTCGGCTTCCCAGCATTTATTTATAAGCTCCGTTTCCCCCCATTTCCTCCCCCCCTCCTCTCTTCCTCCGTCTATCTGCGTAGAGGAAAGTTTCAAGCATTCTAGCATCCTTAAGGAATGTTTGTGTGTGTGTGTAAGCTCTCTGTTATCTGCCAAGGTCACACTGACTGGTAGGCAATCACCAGACTTTTCATGCTGTTAGCACACAAATATTTCTGGGTTCCCAATCTCCAGGCAGGAGAATCCTACAGGGAGGCCCCCCAGGGAGACCGGGTGGGCCGGGGTTCTCTATGGAAAGGCCAGCAATGGCAAGCCACCTCTGTTCCTGTCTTGCCTGGAAAAGCCTACGGGGATGCCAGACGTCGGCTGCCACTGGGAAGTTTTGAGGGTCCACCCCCCCCCCCGGACTCCTGCTTCATTTTGCTGTTGCAGACAAGGACAGCCGGGACTGATGGGACCATCAGGGAGGACCCTGCCCTCTCTTCCCTCCCCGCAAGGGAAGCTGGAACCCTTGTGAACATAAGAACATAAGAACATAAGAGATGCCAATGTTGGATCAGGCCAAAGGCCCATCCAGTCCAACACTCTGTGTCACACCGTGGCCAGAAATACCAGGTGCCCTCAGGAGGTCCAGCAGTGGGGCCAGGACACCAGAAGCCCCCTCCCACTGTTGCCCCCCCCTCCAAGCACCAAGATGACAGAGCATCCCTTGCCCCAGAGTCCCTATCTATACCTTGTGGCTAATAGCCACTGATGGACCTCTGCTCCATATGCTTATCTAATTCCCTTTTGAAGCCGTCCATGCTTGTAGCCGCCACCACTTCCTGTGGCAGTGAATTCCATGTGTTAATCACTCTTTGGGTGAAGAAGTACTTCCTTTTATCCGTTCTAACCCGACCGCTCAGCAATTTCATGGAGTGCCCACGAGTTCTTGTATTGTGAGAAAGGGAGAAAAGCACCTCTTTCTCTATTTGCTCTTTCCCATGCATAATCTTATAAACCTCAATCATGTCACCCCTCAGTCGTCGTTTCTCCAAGCTAAAGTGCCCTAAGCGCCTTAACCTTTCCTCATAGGGAAAGTGTTCCAACCCTTTTATCATTCGAGTTGCCCTGTTCTGCACTTTTTCCAATTCTATTTGCTCTTTCCCATGCATAATCTTATAAACCTCAATCATGTCACCCCTCAGTCGTCGTTTCTCCAAGCTAAAGTGCCCTAAGCGCCTTAACCTTTCCTCATAGGGAAAGTGTTCCAACC
Source organism: Gekko japonicus (assembly GCF_001447785.1). Lineage (NCBI taxonomy): Eukaryota > Metazoa > Chordata > Lepidosauria > Squamata > Gekkonidae > Gekko > Gekko japonicus. The sequence goes on along the minus strand of NW_015162030.1, from coordinate 14,741 downwards.
CTTTTATCATTCGAGTTGCCCTTTTCTGCACTTTTCCCAAAGCTATAATATCCTTTTTAACGTGTGGTGACCAGAATTGCACACAGTATTCCAGATGAGGTCGCACCATTGATTTATACAGCGGCATTATGATATTGGCTGATCTGTTTACAATACCCTTCCTAATAATCCCCAGCATAGCATTGGCCTTCTTT
>NW_015162030.1:14183-14333 GCF_001447785.1 Gekko japonicus | reverse complement strand
TCACTGCTTACTCCCAACTCCAAGTCATTAATGAACAAGTTAAAAAGCAGTGGACCAAGTACTGATCCCTGCGGTACCCCACTGCTTACCCCCATCCACTGAGAGAACTGCCCATTTATACTCACTCTCTGTTTTCTATTAATTAGCCAG
>NW_015162030.1:8771-12792 GCF_001447785.1 Gekko japonicus | reverse complement strand
CGATTTTACCTCGGACACTTCGAGCATTTGTATAGAAACAGCTGTAATTTCCCATACTGGTTAAGCCTGCCACCTTCCTCTTGCTATCTCGAGACCTTGTCAGGCAGTCCATGTCATTAGCCATGGCCTCTGTGGACAATTTCAATCCACCTCCCTGTAAAAAAGCAACAGGTACCCCCTCATCTCTCTGAGATGAGCCAACCCGAACCAGAGACTTTTCATCTTTCGGCTTTCCCCCAATATTCAGTTTAAAAACTGCTCTGCCACCTTTTTGATTTTAAGTGCCAGCAGCCTGGTTCCTTCTCGGGACAAGTGGAGACCGTCTCGCCTGTACAGCTCCCTCTTGTTCCAAAAAGAATCCCAGTGCCTAACAAACCTGAACCCTTCCCCCCTACACCATCGTCTCATCCACACATTGAGATTCCTTATCTGAGCCTGTCTCTCCGGCCCTGCACGTGGAACAGGTAGCACTTCTGAGAAGGCTACCTTGGAGGTCCTGGCCTTGAGTTTCCTGCCCAGCAGCCTAAATTTCTCCTCCAGGACCTCACGACTGCATTTCCCCACATCGTTGGTGCCGAAATGCACCACGACCACTGGCTCCTCCCCAGCACTATCTACCAGCCTATCTAAAACACGCGTAATGTCCGCTACCTTTGCACCAGGCAGGCAAGTCACCATACGGTCAGTACGCGGGTTCGCCACCCAGCTGTCTACCTGCCTAAGGATTGAATCACCCACTACCAAGAGCCCCCCTCCCACCCTGCCCAGGAATGGTTCCTTGGTGCAAAAGGATACCTGCTCACCAGCTGGGGAAGAGGTCCCTTCTGAGGACACATTCCCCTTATCCTCAGCATGGTGCCCTGTTTTCCCTAGACCCTCCTGCTCCCTGACAGCAGCGGGGCTGCCAGATCCAGAGTGGGACGTAGCTAACAAGTCCCCGAGAGTCTTTTCTGTGTGCCTAGCTGACTGTCTCTGCTTCTCCAGGTCAGCCACCTTGGCCTCAAGGGAGCACACACGTTCCCTGAGAACCAGAATATGAGCAGCCAGTGTGATGCAGCACCAAATGAAGCTAATGCAATTCTGCCCACCTGAGGATCCTTCTTCCCACCTAAGTCACCAGACACTGCTTGAAGACTACCAGAGAGGGGTATGAGCAGCCAGTGTGATGCAGCACCAAATGAAGCTAATGCAATTCTGCCCACCTGAGGATCCTTCTTCCCACCTAAGTCACCAGACACTGCTTGAAGACTACCAGAGAGGGGGTGTTCACCACCTCCCCAGGCAGCCGATTCCACTGTTGAAGAACTCTGAAAGAGTTTTCCCTGAGATCCAGCTGGTACCTTCCCGCCCTTAAATTAAACCCATTATTTCGAGCCCCTAATCCTCTGCTGCCCACAGGAACAGCTCCCTGCCCTCCTCTGAGTGACAGAGCCCTTCAGATACGTAATCGTGTCCCCCCTCAGCCTCCTCTTCTCCAGACTGAGCACTCCCAAGAAGCCCCTCAGCCTTTCCTCGCAGGGCTTCTTGGTCTCCAGGCCCCCGATCCTCCTCCTCGCTCTCCTCGGCACCTGCTCCATTCTGTCCGCATCCTTTTTTGAAGCGAGGCCTCCAGAACTGCACACAAGACTCCAAGTGTGGCCTGACCAATGCCGTGAACAGAAGGACTATTACATCTTGTAATTTGGATGTTATGCCTCTGTTGATACAGCCCAAGATTGCATTAGCTTAATTTGGCGCTGCATCACACTGGCTGCTCATATTTATCTTTTGATCCACGCTTACTTCAAGATCTTGTTCACACACACAGCTACTCAGTGTACCCCCCATCTAGTATGCGTGTTCCTCATTTTTGTTGTCCACATGTAGACTTCGGCACTTAACCTTGTTAAATGGCATCTTGTTCACATCCACCCACTTTTCCATCCGCCCCTGCTGCGGATTTTCAGGTAAGTAGTCGTGTTTTCTAGGGGTTTTCACCCGGAAGGGACGGATCAGGGACGGGTGTGCTCCGCTTCCCAGATGTCGCGGTGTGATTGCGCCCGCTTGATGTGCCCCCAGTCCGTCCCTCTCGCATGGCAAATCCTCCCGTGTGACCGGGGCCATGGTTTAATGTTTTCGCTTTGTGTTGTTTTAATTTTGTAAGCTGCCTCAGGCAGATTTAAGGAGATGGGGCATTAATTTTTTCCCAAATAAATAAATAAATGTGGAAGTGGTGGAGGGTAGAGACAAAGTGGCTGGCTTTCTTGAGCTTCTCCCTTTCGCTTGGGGCTTCTCCTCCCTGGGGGTTGCCCTGAATCACTCCCGTTGGCCAGATGGGCCCTGCTGTCGGTTACCGGAAAGTTCACCCCCATTCACTTCCTGACTTTCTCTCCCGTTCGTGTTCTGACCGCAAGGCTACTTTCATAAGAGTTAGAGTAAAATTTAGCACTTCTGAACAACACCTGTTCCGTTTTTGAAAAGTATGCAGACGGAGAGTGATTTCAGCTAAGCATACCTTTATTTAGTTCAGGACAAAGACGAAGGGACCAGCTCGCAGGCTGGTTATATAGGTTCAGAAAACCCGCCACCAAGTACACCTAAACACACCCCCTACTCCCGATAGGCTATTTACAGTAACCGGGCGACCATTGGTCTCCCGGCTGAGAAGCTGGCCCTCTGATTGGGGCCGGCTAGGATCCTACGGACCCATTGTCTTTGGACATGAAGCTATTGAAGAGTTGTGCCTGGCCAGCCCGGGCAAGTCCGGGCATGTCAGGCTGAATACATTACACCCCTCCCCCCTTGGTTCAGAAGGCACCCACAGACGAAGTCCTTCAAGTAGGCGGGTGGCTTCTTGGGGCGCGTCGAGCGTCGGGGCTCCGGGGTAGCGATGGGTTCGGTCTCGGGGGCCCTGGGAGCCGAGGGGCCTGGGACCGACGAGGGCGCCGAGGAGGCAGGACAGTCTGGCACCACGGTGGGAGGTGCCTCGGGTTCCTCACGGAGAGGCGGCTGTGGATCCGGTGCCGGGAGTGGGGCCGATGTGGCAGGCTCTGGGTCCTCGTCCGGATCCTCAGGGTCCAGCTGTAGCGTGCGACGGCGCAGCTGATCTATGTGCCGGTGGAGGATCTGGCCGTCCTCGCTGGAGACCTCGTATGAACGGGGGCCCTTGACCCGTATGACTCGGGCTGGGATCCATTGAGGCCCCCGGCCGTAGTTTCGGGCGTACACCGGGTCCTCTGGAAAGAACCCTCTGGCCGGCTCGTACGTCTCGGTGCCCGGGGCCTCCGGGGTTGCCCGATCTGGGTGTAACCGATCCAGTCGGGAGGCTAGGCGACGGCCCAGCAGTAGTTCGGCTGGGGTGCGGCCGGTCGTGGAGTGTGGCGTGGTGTGCTGTCCGAAGAGGAAAGCGGCTAGTTTATAGTCCCAATCGGTGGAGTCCAGTCGGCGAAGTGCGTCCTTTGTGGTGCGCACCATGCGCTCCGCCTGGCCATTTGTAGCGGGGTGAAACGGGGCGGATCGGACGTGGCGGATCCCGTAGTACCTGGTGAACGCCTGGAACTCGGCAGAGGTGAACGCGGTCCCATTGTCCGTGACCAGCGTGTCGGGGATCCCTTGGCCGCTGAAGATCCTCCACATGGCCCGGATTGCGGCCTGCGAGGATGTGGAGGGCACTGGGACCACTTCCAGCCACTTGCTGTATGCGTCCACCAGGATGAAGAACAGCTTGCCCTGGAAGGGTCCCGCAAAGTCCAGATGGAGGCGGGACCAGGGACGGTGGGAGGATTCCCAGGCCCTCTCGGGCGCTCGGGGTGGTTCCGGCCGCGAGGCTTGGCATGGCTGGCACCTCTTGACTACCCCTTCAATGTCGGCGTCCAGTCCCGGCCACCACACGTAGCTCCTGGCCAGGGCTTTCATCCGCACCACCCCGGGGTGTGTCTCATGCAGGGCGGTGAGTACCCGTTCCCTTAAAGGCGAGGGGATGACCACCCGGCTTCCCCACAGCAAGCACCCCTTGTGGGTTGAGAGTTCGTGTTTCCGGGTG
>NW_015162030.1:0-8455 GCF_001447785.1 Gekko japonicus | reverse complement strand
TGCTCTCGAGCCTTCAAGACCACGGTAAAGAGAGCCCACCCCCACCCCATCCTCTCCAGCGAAGGCAGCGGCGGTCTTTTGGGAGGGGAACAGTTCCACACCCGGGGTGTGTGGTTGCCGTAGATGAAGCTGCCTGCGACTGAGCGCGAAGGGCGCCGAAGGTGGATCCCGGTTCCTGGTTAGCGTTCAGTAGCAGCGGCTCGTTGGTGATAAGTCTGGACCCGGAAGCAGCACAGGCCCCCCGGGAGGGCGGAGGCCAGGTAAAGGATACCTGGTGGTCCAAACCCCTTGTTGGGGTGCAGAGCTTTTACATTGCTCTCTATATGTGTCCTTGGATTTTCAAATAAGGAACCAGTAAATGCTAACCAGGAACTGGGAGCCAACTTCTGCCGCCTCCTGGGGGGTGGGGGGAAGTCAGCAGTGGGGGTCCCAGAAGGATCGGGATTGGGGCCAGTGCTATTTGCTCTGCTCATCAGTGATCTGGAACTGGGGGCGAGTCGTGTACTGGCCCAGTCTGCAGGTGACACCAAATCATTCAGGAGGGTGAGACCCCAAGGCTGGCTGTGACTCCGCAGACTGGGTGAGTGGGTGACAGTGTGGCAGATGAAGTTCAATGATGGTCAGTGTCAGGTGATGCAGGCTGGGACAAAACAAATCCCAACTCCAAGTGTGGGCTAACAGGGTCTGAACTTGCAGAGACTGCGGGGGAAAGGTCTTGGGGTCATAGTGGATAGCTCAATGGAAGTGCCAGCCCAGTGTGCTGCAGCAGTGAGACGGGCAAACTCTTTGTTAGGGAATATAAGGAAAGGAATTGAGAATAAAATGGCCTCAGCCTCTATGCCCTGTTGTTGGCCATCCAGGGGAACTGGTTGGCCGCCGTGTCAGAAGGGATGCTGGACTGGATGGACTTCTGGTCTGATCCAGCAGGGCCCTTCTTATGTTCTTATGAAGGCCTCTCTGCCCTGTTGTTGGCTCTCCAGAAGAACTGGTTGGCTACTGTGTGAGGAACGATGCTGGAGTAGGTGGACCCTCACTGGTCTGATCCAGCAGGGCTCTTCTGAGGTTCATATCCAGAGGAACTGGTTGGCCACTGTGTGAGACAGGAGGCTGGACTAGATGGCGCCTCACTAGTCTGATCCAGCAGGACTCTTCTGAGGTTCTTATCAGGGCAAGACTTTGGCCTCTATGCCCTGTTTGGTGGCCTTTCGGAGGAACTGGTTGGTCACTGTGTGAGACAGGATGCTGGATTAAATGGATGTTCACTGGTCTGATCCAGGAGGGACCTTCTGAGGTTCCTATCAGGGGAAGGCCTCAGCCTCTGTGCCCTGTTGTTGGCCCTCCAGAAGTCCTGGTTTGCCACTAGATGAGACAGGAGATACTGGACTAGATGAACCACTGGTCTCATCCAGCAGGGCTCTTCTGATGTTCTTATGAAGGCCTGGGCCTCTATGCTCGGTTGTTGGCCTTCCAGAGGAGCTGTTGGCCACTGTGTGAGACAGGATTAAATGGATGTTCACTGATCTGATCCAGCAGGGTTCTTCTGATGTTCTTCTCAGGGGAAGGCCTCAGCCTCTCTGCCCTGTTGTTGGCCCTCCAGAGGGACTGGTTGGCCCCTGTGTCAGATGGGATGCTGGATGGACCACTTGTCTGATCCAGCAGGGCTCTTCTGATGTTCTTCTCAGGGGAAGGCTTCAGCCTCTATGCTGCGTTGTTGGCCCTCCAGAGGGACTGGTTGGCCCCTGTGTCAGATGGGATGCTGGATGGACCACTTGTCTGATCCAGCAGGGCTCTTCTTATGTTCCTGCTAAGGAAACTTGCTGGAGATTGAACCCAGGACTTTCTTCCTGCCAGGCAGATGCTCTCCCACTGAGCCATGGCCCCTCCCTGCTGCAGTCTGCCTTGCATACAGGGAGACAGATCTGCCTTCTAGGTGGTTTGGCTTGATGGGGGCACCGTTCACTGCCTTTGTACATACCCTCTGTCCCAAGGGCCCTTTCCTTCAGTACTTCCTACCAAGGCCCCCTTCCAGATCAGTGTCCTAGCCCTGGGACCCCCCCCCCCCACAGTGTCAGATGTTTCTGCCATTTCCTCTTGCACTTCATCAGCCATGCAAATCTTCCGGGGTTTCCTGGCTTCTGACTTCTCTTCATAAGCAAGCCCATATTGGAGGGCTTGTAAACACATTTAGAGCATGCAAATTGGGAAGGAACTTTCCTGTAAAGAGGAGAAGACACTGTTCAAAGCGATGCGATTCAAAGTCAGAAAAAATTAATGGGCCGCTTGGGATAGAATCCATAGAATCACAGAGTTGGGAGGGGCTGTGCAGGCCATCTAGTAGTCCCACCCCCTGCTCAATGCAGGGTCAGCCTAGAGCATCCCTGACAAGGGTTTGTCCAGCTGCTGCTTCAAGACTACCAGGGAGGAGGAGCTCACCACCTCCCCAGGCAGCCCATTCCACTGTGGTGCAACTCTGACTGTAGAAAAAGTTCTTCCTAATACCCATCCGGTACCTTCCCGCCCTCTCCTCTGCTGCCCACAGGAACAGCTCCCTGCCCTCCTCTAAGTGACAGCCCTTCAAATACTTAAAGAGAGCAATCATGCCCCCCCCCCCAACCTCCTCTTCTCCAGAGTGAACATTCCCTGGCTGCTCAGGCTTTCCTCGCAGGGGTCTCCAGGCCCCCAGGGTCAGCAGGGAGCGAAGCGGAGCCGGGAGCTGCGCGATGAGCGGTTGCCGGAGAGCTGGGAAGCGAAGCGGCGCGGTTCCCGGAGGTCTCGGCGTCGGGGCTCGGTGCGGTGCTCGTGTTGGCGTCCGGGTCTTTGTTCATGGGGTCGTGGATCCCACCTTCGTCGCCAGTGAAAAGTATGCAGACGGAGAGTGATTTCAGCTAAGCATACCTTTATTTAGTTCAGGACAAAGACGAAGGGACCAGCTCGCAGGCTGGTTATATATGTTCAGAAAACCCGCCACCAAGTACACCTAAACACACCCCCTACTCCCGATAGGCTATTTACAGTAACCGGGCGACCATTGGTCTCCCGGCTGAGAAGCTGGCCCTTTGATTGGGCCGGCTAGGATCCTACGGACCCATTGTCTTTGGACATGAAGCTATTGAAGAGTTGTGCCTGGCCAGCCCGGGCAAGTCCGGGCATGTCAGGCTGAATACATAACAGTTTTCTTCCAGACGGCCTTGGTGGGTTGCTTCAATCTGCGGCTTCTGTTCTAGTTGCGCCTTTGCACAAGCCCCCGTGAGCCCATGGAGCTGCCCTCTCCGGGCTCAGACCACCCCTCTGTCCAGCCCAGTCCTGTCCGTGGCTCTCCAGGGTCGCAGGTGGGAAAGGGCCCTTCACACCTCCGACCACCTAGTCCCTTGAAGTGGAGATGCTGCCAGGTATTGAACGGGGGTGATGGGGTGGGGGTTCTTCTGCAAGCTCTTCCCCAGTTCGGGGCGTGGGACTCCCAGGACTGAACTTCTGAACCCTGGCCAGTTTAACCACACATCCTTCACTTCTCTTATCTCTTGCACCATCTGGCTTTGTCAAGTGATAACCACAAGTTTTGAATGATCTTTTCAGCCCATCTTTTCAGTATTTTCCCCCAGCTAATACCTCTGTGCTTTTCATGCCTTAGCCAAGCCCTAATTTGGGTCTGGGGTCATAGAAGAACCCTGGTATCATAGAATCACAGAGTTGGGAGGGGCCGTACAGGCCATTGAGTCCAACCCCCTGCTCAGAGCAGGCTGACACACTTCCTGTGATGTCAGGGGGTGTGGCCTTATGACACACTTCCGGTGATATCAGGGGGTGTGGCATATGCTAATGTTATGTTAATGAGTTCCCCTAGCTCTTTTTCTATGAAACGACCCCTGGTCTGGGGTCATAGAACCCTGGTATCATAGAATCACAGATTTGGGAGGGGCCATACAGGCCATCGACTCCAACCCCCTGTTCAGCGCAGGCTCATCCTAGAGCATCCCTGATAAGTGTTTGTCCAGACACTGCTTGAAGACTGCCAGGGAGGGGGAGGCTCACCACCTCCCCAGGCGGCCCATTCCACTGCTGAATAACTCTGAAAAAGGTTTCCCTAACTGGAGTTGGTATCTTCCCGCCCTGAATTTAAACCCATCCTTGTGAGTCCTCCTGTCCTCTGCTGCCCACAGGAACAGCCCCCTGTCCTCCCCTCAGTGACAGCCCTTCCGGTACTTCAAGGGAGCCATCCTGTCCCCACTCAGCCTCCTCTTCTCCAGACTGAACTTGATTTCTCAGGTCGATTCCTCTGCCCTTGACTAATGTCCATTTGGGCCCTGGTCCATACCCACATGTACAGCACCCGCTCCATTCTGCCCACATCCTTTTTGAAGTGAGGCCTCCAGAACTGCGCACAATACTCCAGGTGCGGCCTGACCAAGGCAGTGGACAGCGGGGACTATGGCATCTTGAGATTTCGATGCTATGCCTCTGTTGAAACCCCCCCCCCCAAGATTGCTTTAGCCTTTTTTCTGTCATCACATCCCACTAGCTGCTCATATTTAACTCACGGTGCACCCTTACTCCAAGATCTTGTTCACACACACAGCTACTCAGAAGGGTATCCCCCATCCGGCATGTGTGTTCCTCATTTTAGTTACCCAGATGTAGAATTCAGCACTTATCCTTGTTAAATGGCATCTTGTTCACCCACTTTTCCAGCATGTTCAGATCTCGTTGAATTCTGTCTCTATCTACCGGTGTGTTCGCTGCTCCTCCCAATTTGGTGTCCTCTGCAAGTTTAATGAGTAGCCCCTCCACACCCTCATCCAGATCATTTATAAAAATACTGAAACGTACCGGGCCCAGAACCCAGCCCTGTGGCACCCCACTGGACACCTCCCTCCATTCAGATGAAAATGCCATTGACAACTCCTCTCTGAGAGCGGTCCTCCAACCAGTTCCCCAGCCACCTAACTATCCTACAGTCCAGTCCACGATCCTTTAGTTGACCCATCAGAACATCATGGGGGACCCTGTCAAAAGCTTTAGTGAAATCCAGGTAAATGACATCAACAGCATTCCAGTAAGCGCATCACTCAATCAAAGAAGGAGATGAGGTTGGTCTGGCAGGACCTTTTGGGGACAGATTTGTGCTGACTTATGTCAGGTCCCACGACAATCAAAGGAGTAACACTTATAGAAAAGGGTACTTTAATGAAGCCATGAGTCACTGAACAGATTCTGTGTTCAGAATAACACACACACTATGAGCCATGAAGGTTAAAGCAAATTCATAATTGCAGCAGCCAATAATCAGGATTCCCGCTCGCTTTCTGATAGCAGGTTTTCGCGCTTAAAATCCTGGGAAAGCAACGGCGAGTCTTTTATCAAAACAAAACGTTTCTCACCGATTCTACTCATTAAGCCAAAGCAAGGAGAATACAAGACCGTCTCTAAACCACCTGTGACCTTGGAAAAAAGATAGTGTTACAGCATAGCCTAGCTTAACTGGAATGCAAGTACAATGAATACATGCGCAAGCGTACACAAGCGAATAGTTGACCTACTAGGGGGGGGGGGCAATTGCAGGCATATGAAAGCATATATAGAACCATCTACAGAACATCAGGGAACATACAATTACATTGGCAGCTTGCTGACAACTTCCCCGGATCACCAAGTTGTCCTTTAGATGCTCACAGATTGGTCCCTTTAAAATCTGCTCCAGTCTCTTCGCTGGGAGAGAGGTCAGACGGACTGGCCTGTAGTTTCCTGGGTCATCCCTCCTCCCTTTTTTGTAAAAAGGGATCACATCTGCCCTCCTCCCGTCTCGTGGCACCCACCGTCTCCCGTCCTCCGAGAGGTCTGGAAGGTGATGGGCAAAGGCTCTGCAAGGCCTCTAGGCAGTTCTTTGCGCCCTCTTGGGAGCACGCCTTCTGGCCCCCCGCGGGATCCGTACTCATTCAGGGCAGCCGGGTGCTTCTCAGCTACCTCTCTGTCCACGTCAACCGGCAGCCCGGATGCTGTGATTCGCCGACTGTCCTCTCTAGAAGAGCCTGTTCTCTTCTTCAGGGAGAAAACTGAGGCAAAAGAGGCATTGGGCCTCTCTGCTTTCTCTCTGTCAGAGTTCCTCCATTTTCACCCAACTGTGGGCCCATCACTTCTTTTATCTTGTGTTTGCTCCTCACATACCTGAAGAAGATTTTCTGGTTGTCGTGAGCCTCCCTGGCCAGCTTTAGCTCACTGTGAGCTTTGGCCTCTCTGATGGCTGACCAACAGTGCCTGGCAACCCACAGATACTCTTCTTCAGAGGTATGTCCTTGCCTCCGTTTCTACTGCAATGCTCTCTACATGGGGCAGCCCTTGGGGCAACTTCGGAAGCTGCAGCTGGTTGTTGATGGGTCTCCCCGTGAGGGAACACATCCAACCGGTGCTGAGGGCGCTGCACTGGCTGCCCATAGCATTCCGGATACGCTTCAAGGTGCTGGTTATGACTTTTAAAGCCCTTTATGGTCTGGGGCCTGCCTACCTGCGGGACCGCCTTTCCCCGTATGTTCCCCCAAGAGCACTGAGATCTGAGTCGCAGGACCGCTTAGTCCCCCCTGGCCCTAAGGACGCCAGGCTAACAACTACAAGAACTAGGGTGTTCTCCTTGGCTGCACCAACATGGTGGAACCAGCTCCCACAGGAAATTCGCACTCTCCGGGACCTCCACCAATTCCGCAGAGCGGTAAAGACGGAGCTGTTTCGCCTAGCGTTTAATAGCCCAGACCAACTATCATAGCACTTTATGGCTCACCGCCATGTGTAAACTGTACTGTTGTGTAAATCTGTGATTTTATTGTATTGTTATTGTTTTAGATGTATTGTATCATTTTATTGGTTTTAATGTTGTAAGCCACCCTGAGCCGCTTTTGCGGGAGGGCGGGATAAAAATCTAATAAATAAATAAATAAATTGAACGTTTCCCTTTTCTGCCTTAGCGCATCACGCACTTCTCTGTTCACCCACATTGGCTTCTTGGACCCCCTGCCACGTTTGGAATGGCGACATCACTCTTTCAGGAGAAATCAGAACACAGTGCCAGCTTTTGCCTTTGTCTCGTACCCCTTGGGCTGGTCTCTCCCCGGCCCAGGGACCTGGGATTAATCCTTTCCCCAACTTGGGGTGGGGTCTGTATTTGGCAGTGGGCACCGGGGCGGGGGTGGTGCCACCTGCCTGGACAGATGTGTGAGAGAAGAGGTGGTGTGGCAGGCTGGGCAGCCTTCTGCAGCTGGCCTCACCCTCTGCCTGAGTGGGCACCTTGAGGCAGTGAGGGAGGCATCCTAGATGAACCACAAGGGGCTTCTCACGTGGCAAGTCAACGTGGCATAGCGGGTAGAGCATCTGACTAGGCCCCCCACCCACCCTGCCACAGTGCGCCCACTGGGTGTCCTGGAGCCATCACTCTCTTTTGGACTAGCCTACCTTAGAGGGTTGTTGTTTGGAGAAAATGGATCAGAAGAAACCTCCCACAATCAACCAGTTACTCTAACGTTTGGGACATTTTTATAATGGAGAAAGACAAGCCGATTCTAGATCTGTACACCTCGGTTCGCATCTGAAATGGCTACCTTTTCTAGAACACATATCTTCTAATGACCTCCAACCTCACAACCAAATATATCTCCAACTACTTTTTATGTGAGTTGACTTCCTGAATTTGTATGCTCTCTATAACCTCACAACACACATTTGGTTTAGTTGCGGTACACACCTCAGTTTTGATATTAATTTAACTTTACATCTTTTTTTCACATAATACTAAATTAAACTTACTAGCTGTATTAAGAGAAGCCAATGTTGGATCGGGCCAATGGCCCATCCAGTCCACCACTCTGGGTCACACAGTGGCCAAAAATACCAGGTGCCCATCAGGAGGTCCACCAGTGGGGCCAGGACACTAGAAGCCCTCCCACTGTTGCTCTCCCCACAAGCACCAAGAATACAGAGCATCCCTTGCCCCAGACCGAGAGTTCCTATCTATCCCTTGTGGTTAATAGGGGCCACCGATGGACCTCTGCTCCATATGCTTATCCAATTCCCACTTGAAGCCGTCCATGCTTGTAGCCGCCACCATACAGGGGCATTATGATACTGGCTGATTTGTTTTCAGTTCCCTTCCTAATAATCCCCAGCATGGCATTGGCCTTTTTTATTGCAGACGCACGCTGTCTCGACACTTTCAGTGAGTTATCTACTACGACTCCAATGACACACATCCAGAAATGTACACATAAGAAATGTATATATATAAATCAAAGATGGAAGTGACACGCATCCTGACTAATGGAATCTTTGACACCAGAATAATCTGAAAAATTGATACGGCTACTATTTAGGGCCTACGATTTATGGCCTACAATACAAACTTGTAGCAATTGCAAATGCAAAACCATATAAGAAAACAACATCTGGTCACATTTCTTATGTGTACATTTCTGGATGT
>NW_015162029.1:234560-246991 GCF_001447785.1 Gekko japonicus | reverse complement strand
TCAGCAGTCTCTACAAATTCTGGAAAGCAGGGAGGAGTATTCTGTCTCTGCATCTAGGGTTCCTCTCCTCAAAGTTATGTGAAATTTGAGGAAGGCCTTTTGGAGCAAAGCCCTGGAAGTAATGAGAAATGAATCCCGATTGTGAAGGAGCCAGGATTATCCATACATCCCTGACAACAAATTTTAAAATTTTTACTTTACTCTGCAAACCTGTTTCGTGTATAAGAAGAAATATGGATTTCAGTTTTGGTTCTGAATTTCAGAACTGAAAATATTGAACGTGAATTGACAGCATGTGAAATCCTAGCCCAAGAGCATGACAATTACATTCTGGCTTTTCATACTTCACAAAGAAAGCAATTCACAGGAACATTTTGTCCAGCCAGTGGCCTCCCTTATTTTCACCTTGTGTCCATTCAAAGACTTTAACCGCAACTTTGGCCTGTAACCTAAGCCAGATATAATCTAACTCCCTATGACTCAACTCTGCATGCATCTGCTGACACCACTACTTAAAGAACTTTTTTCACAAGCCAGATGATATTACTAAGAGATATTTCACTTACCATAATTGGTGAGGGGCCTCTGCCTCATGTAGCAGCAAACTGCGCATTAGACCATGGATGGTTCATATAACAGGGCCTTCAAGAAGACCTTTAAAGAACCAGTAGGTTGAAAATGGGAGATGATGGTCCTGGAGGTATACGCAGCCGAGACCATTTAAGACTGTGAAGAAGATCAACACCAGGACTTTAAATTGGCGATAATCTGACGTCTGGAAGCTTGATACAGTCATCTAATCAGTTTTAGTTTCCTCCGTTTGTAATGGTAGCTATTTGCATTTTTCTAAAGCTAGAGCATTTTAATTCAGTGGTTGCTTAGCTTATAAAATCATAAAATGCAGTTTCTGGGGGAAATAAAATGTCTGTTGCTGCTTTTGTAATTTTCTAATATACAAGAGAGGGGATCACAAGGGCAGGCTCTGCTTTCTCTCCCTCTAGCTCTGTTTAACCCCCCAACCCCCATCCCCGCTCATTTTGACTCCACTGCCTCTCCATCAAAAAGATTTTTTAAAGCTTTGTTGTTGTTTTTAGTATTTTAACACATAGTGTTCTTTTGAAACTTTTGTGGTTTCTACATGGGTGCACATTTCCCAAGATTCCCAGATCTTGGGATCATAGATGTGTCCACTCATGGAACTTTAAAAAAAAATACTTCACAGGTGTCAGCAGTCTCTACAAATTCTGGAAAGCAGGGAGGAGTATTCTGTCTCTGCATCTAGGGTTCCTCTCCTCAAAGTTATGTGAAATTTGAGGAAGGCCTTTTGGAGCAAAGCCCTGGAAGTAATGAGAAATGAATCCCGATTGTGAAGGAGCCAGGATTATCCATACATCCCTGACAACAAATTTTAAAATTTTTACTTTACTCTGCAAACCTGTTTCGTGTATAAGAAGAAATATGGATTTCAGTTTTGGTTCTGAATTTCAGAACTGAAAATATTGAACGTGAATTGACAGCATGTGAAATCCTAGCCCAAGAGCATGACAATTACATTCTGGCTTTTCATACTTCACAAAGAAAGCAATTCACAGGAACATTTTGTCCAGCCACTGGCCTCCCTTATTTTCACCTTGTGTCCGTTCAAAGCCTTTATCCACAACTTTGGCCTCTAACCTAAACCAGATACAATCTAACTCCCTATGACTCAACTTTGCACGCATCTGTTGACACCACTACTTAAAGAACTTTTTTCACAAGCCAGATCATATTACTAAGAGATATTCCACTTACCATGATTGGCTTCCAATCAGTTATATATTATATACTACCAGCTGCTCCCCAACAAAAAAAATATCCCTTTTCCTAGACTTCAAGAAGCCTGAGATTTCTTTTCTGAACACACAACAGGTCACAACAATGTCTGGTTAACAGCCGTTACCAAACTCTATGCTGCTTCAAAAAGAAGCCAGTAGCTCCCCATTTCCTCCTTTTTAGCTAAAGCACCATAAAAAATAGTTAACTCTCCAAATGTATCTTTAAAAAACAGTCTTTAATTCAATAAACTATTAATATATCTCATTCTCAACATGGCTCCAACTGTGGATTCTTAAATATGACTGGAGCTATCAACAGATAAAACAGATCTTTCTATACATGCTTTCCTCCAACTCTCACAAATAATAGAAGCAGCCACTGTAGCTTTAAGAAACAAATGGCCACAGTTTTCTTTGCTAGACAACCACAGGTAAAACGGCCGCGGGCAGGGGGCAAAACCCTTTCTAAAGTTGTTTTGGCCTTTAATGGAGGACTCATTGGGGCCAGGCCCAGCAGCAATCACCATCTGACTTGCTAACCACATGATTTGCATGAGTCATCCAGACTTGGCTGCTTGCGCCTGTACAACATCAGCCACCCCATGAAAGCCAGTGTGTTGTAGTGGTTAGAGTTTCAATGATGTGGGAGACCCAGGATTCAAATCCCCAATTAGGGATTGGCACAAACCAGGAAAATTTGGTTCATTTCAGTTCGTGGTTTGTGGCATGCCTAGTTTGTGAGCCCAAACCATCATGAACTTTTGGGTGCCAAATAGACCAGCTTGTGAGGTTTGTGATACAGTAGATCTCCCCCCCCCGAGCAAGTTAGAGACACCAAATTTGCAGGGGATCTCCAGCTGACTCTCCTCTACCTGCCCTCCAGGTTTGGTGAGAATTGGATTTACAGGGTTTGAGTTATGGCCCCCCAAAGAGGGTGCCCCCAGGAAAGTGCTTTATGGGGAAATGACAGGCTCAGGTTCAGGAGGTTCAGGAGTGTATAGAACAAACCCTGTGCAAGCTAGAGACATCAAACTCCACAGGGGACCTCCCCCTGATGCTCCTCCACATGCTGTCCCAGTTATATGCAGACTGGACTTAGGGGATCCAAGTTATGGCCCCCCAAACAAGATGCCCTAAGGAAAGTGCTTTTGGGGAAACTGTCAGGCCCAGGTTCCAAAGTGTATAGGATGGACCCCCTGCAAGCTACACACACCAAATGCTCAGGGAACTTCACCCTGCCTTTGAAGTTTGGTAAACATTTTGATTGAGCGGAGACAGTTTGTCCAGAAATATATCCATTCACAAACCACCATAAACCACTTGAAAGTTGGTGGGAAGTTTGTGCCAGTTGTGCCATGAGCTTCAGTTTGTGAACCACGAACTGGCCAAAATTTGTCACGAACTTTAGTTCATGAGCTGGTTCATGCCCATCCTTATCCCCAATTTGCAGCAGAATCTCAATAGGTGACTTTGGGTCAGTCACACATTTTCAGCCCACCTTATCACAGGGTTGTTTCAAGGGTAAAATGGAGAAGAGGAGAATGATGTAATTTGGTTTGAGTCCCCATTGTGGAGAAAGGTAGGGTATAAAAGTACATAATCAATATACCTGAAAGGTTCATTGGTGGGTGGGAAGGAGAGAAGAAAGTAGGGAAATAGAGGAAGATATGGTAGCTGACAGGAGAAGGGAACAAGGAAATGGGGGTACAGGGGAAAAGTAGATGCCCCCTGCCAATCCTTGCAGGATCCCCACTGTGGAACTGGGCCCCACCTAGCAACTGGCACTGTGTGACTTGGCTAGAGTTTTTCCAGGGAGAAGCTGCCAGGAGGAGGGAAGGAGGAAAAGGTGAAGACAGGGGGACAGATAAAAGTAGATTGTTTGGTAGATGGGAAGGAGAGAGGGAAGCAGGAAAAGGGGAGGGGCTATGGGGGGTTTCAGAGAAGAGAAAGAGAAAATAGTGGAGGACAGGGAAATGAGATGGCCCCCATGTTACCCAAAGAGGAGTCTCCTAACTAGGGGAATTAATTGGGGGAATTAGCTTAAAGGAGACAAGAGTGAGAGGAAGTAACTGGGATTCTCCACCTATGTTTTATGGGGATTTTCCCCTTAAAAGAACTCTTGAAATAAGCCAGGCAGATGTTCAACCAGAAAGGTTTTTATTAAAAAGAGAAAGAATAAAAATCGAACTACACCTACAATAAACACACATACAGAGCTAGCTAAGGAAAGGCAGGGTGGGAAGGGGAAGAGCAATTTCAGGGGAGGGCTATAGTTACCAGTCTCAGAGGGAAGAGGTCCATGGAGGAGCAGCAAAACAACCAGCGTTTCATGGAAAGAAGAGACGACCTAATGGACTGGGGTGTGGGTATGGTTCCAAGAACACACACACTGTACTGATGGCTAGGTGCTCTTGATATAGGGCAAAATGGGCACTCAGGACAAGCTGACATGATGGCCTCAAACCAATAACTTGATGGGTTTTCCTGAGTTATGAAAAAGGTGTGAAAGGAGCTTGATAACCCTGCAAATACAAGATGGAAAGCTAATGGATTTGAATAGAATTGAGAGATAATTGTTTCTTAATTAGAGTAAATGAATGCAAAGGAAGTAAGGTTTGGACTTGATGAGATTCATTCCAAGGATGAGTCAATAGGTTTTGGGAGACCCATTGTCCTACAGTTATGCATCTCTCTGGGGCGTGGAGGGGGTCATTAGCCAGTCAGCCACTCTGACTCACCTACCAAATTACTTTCCCAGGCTTTTACCTGACTGGCATCCATTTTGTTTCATTTTAGGCCAGGCAGTGCCTTGCACTATGATTTTTGAGATGATATTTTAAGATGGGTATTTTTACCTCTCTAAGCTATAAACTGCCCATCTGCAATAGGTGGGGTCTGACCGCTAACACCTGCTTTTAATAAATCAGGCATGCTACCCGAACCTTATCTCAGGACTGTTCACAGTCACTAGCTGAAGAAGAAGAAATTGGATTTATATCCTGCCCTTCACTACCCGAAGGAGTCTCAGAGCAGCTTACAATCTCCGTTCCCTTCTCCTCCGCACAACAGACACCCTGTGAGGTAGGTGGGGCTGAGAGAGCTCTCTTGAGAACTGCCCTTGAGAGAACAGGTCTGAAAGAATTTGTAAGTGACCCAAGGTCACACCAGCAGCTGCATGTGGAGGAGTGGAGAATCAAACCCAGTTCTCCCAGATTAGAGTCCGTGCTCCTAATCACTACACCAAACTGGCTCTGGCACTACACCAAACTGGCTTTAGGTCTACACCAAACTGGCTCTCACCAAACTGAGGCCTGTCCGCACCATCTTGACCCAACCAAACCACATATTATAGCCAAGGGGTATGGGGTGGAGTGGACAAGCTGTCACAAATGCAGAGCTAGGAAGACAGAAAAGCCACAGGGGAGAGGGGCTGTCCTCAGAGACAGGGAGCCATTGACTGAACTGGCTGCCATTCATTCTAGTCCTTGTCTCATACAGACAATAGACCTGCCAGGAGGGAAGGAACCTGCTCATTAAAATGATCCTAGATTACTGGGGCCCAGTGGTGAAAGAGGAGGGCTTTGACCAAGAATGGTGAGCAGAAAGGGAAGATGAAGGGGCAACCAGTTTCTGTGAGAGAATTAAGGTCTGGATACCAGTCTAGGGCCAGACTCCAAGCCGATGGATGAAGAAAGCCCAGAAAGAAAAGATGCCAAGCAGAGGAGTGTGAAAAATAGGGTGATGAAGTGACCTGGGAAAGATAAAGGTTCTCTTGGTTGGGTGACTGAAACATTTAAAGACACTCTGATGAATATCAAATGTTCCTTGTTCTGGGACACATCAAGAGTGACTGTACTGTTTTCGATAAACAAAACAGTTAAATCTTTTTGAGTCAATGATGAATAATAATAAGAGTAGGTTTTTGTACCCTGCTTTTCTCTACCTTAAGGAGCCTCCAAGCATCTTACAATCACATTCCCTTCCTCTCCCCACAACAGGCACCTAATGAGGTTGAGAGAATTGAAACTTGCCTAAGGTCTTTGAAGTTTAGGATGGAAACTCTCTCCCTTTAAGGTGCTTCTTCCACCAGAGGGACTCTCACACAGGCATGTACACAAACTCTCTCTTAGCATCTACACCCAGCTCCCACTGTCCCATCTCAAGCACCATATCGGCCAGCTTTTATTCTTTTCAGCCAAAACATTCAGCATGTGAAGCCAGCCAATCACAGCAGCCCTTGCTCATGATGTGATTGATTGTCTAGGAAGTGCCAGAGATCCCCCATAGAACTGCTGTGAGATGGCGGTGATCATGTGGTATAATTTATCCTCTACTGAGGTAGTTGAGGTGCTTCACAGTTTGATGTAGTGGTTAAGTGTATGGACTCTAATCTGGGAGAACCGGGTTTGATTCCCCACTCCTCCATTTGCTGCTCCTGGGTGACCTTGGGCAAGCCATAGTTCTGTCAGAGCTGTTCTCTCAAGGACAGTTCTGGAAAGAGCTCTCTCAGCCCCCGCCCACCTCAAAGGGAGCGGTGGCGCAAGCAATAACAACGCTTGCATGTAACATCATTTGAACAGCCCTATGGCTGTTCGAGACCCACCGCGGCCGGGGTGAGCACCCGGTCCCAGTCCTAGCTCCCGCCCACCCAGCGGTTCGAAAGATTAACATCATTACGAGTAGATAAATGGGTACCTACCCTTAGAAGGGTAGGGGGCACCCTCCTCCTTGTGGGGACGTGGTGGAGCCTCAGTGTTCAGCGGCGATCATACCAGCAATGGCGGCGTCGGCAGCAATAACAGCGGCGGCGATGGCGGCACAGCGGCGCAATACGGCGATCCCTGGTGGCCAATGGAGACAGCAGCACCCAGTACCCGGCGCCCGATGACATCAAAGGCGGAGCGACGAAGCGACGAGGAAGTGCACGGCAGCGCGAGCAGCGCAGGTGCAGCGGAGCCAGACATGGACAGAGCTGAGTCGAGGCTGCCGCGAGGCCACGCGCTGGAAGAACCAACGCCGGGGTTGAGCCGACCGCAGAAACACCTGCCGACCCAAGCGGACCGCCGAGAAAGAACAGTGGAAAAAGAACTAGCCCACCCTGGGTGCTGGTAGGTGTCCCCATCCCCTGAAACAATGTGGCCATAGATTAGGAACTACCTGCGCTGGCAGCACTACTGTAAACCGCTCTGAGACCTCCGGGTCTGAGCGGTATAGAAATCGAAGGATAAAAAAA
Organism: Gekko japonicus; assembly: GCF_001447785.1. Taxonomy (NCBI): domain Eukaryota; kingdom Metazoa; phylum Chordata; class Lepidosauria; order Squamata; family Gekkonidae; genus Gekko; species Gekko japonicus. The sequence continues at coordinate 239,944 of NW_015162029.1, read as the reverse complement.
AAGAAAAGAAAAAAGGGTGTCTGTTGTGGGGAGGGGATGGGAAAGGAGTTTGTAAGCCGCTCTGAGACTCCGAGTGAAGGGTGGGATATAAATCCAATCTCCTCCTCCTCCTCTTCCTCCTCTTCCTCTTCATGTTCTCTGTGTACAAGGCATCCCTTTGTTGTATTTATAGTAAAACAAATGTAAATGTTTTTTTTTAATGAGATGGGAAGTGGAAATATACTACAATTCCAGTGAGACTATACAAGAACACACATATGCAACTGCTGTAATTCCAAACAGATAGGAAGCCATGTTCCTGTGTCAGATAAATTCAGATTCAGACACCAAACCGTAAGTTAGAAGGCTGTGGGGTTTTTTTTTGCATTTATGTTCTCCCCTTTAAATCACTGGTGGAAGGGTGTGACAGAGGCAGATGTGTATGTAATTTGCTACACAAATAAAAGCCACCAGCTGCACATGTGCAGATGTGGACAGCAGTCTGGCAAACAGGCTGAAGCTGTCAAAGGATGAACTCTGTGACTGTGACACACAATTATAAGGTGATCTGAACTGGCAGGCATTTGTACGTATCTATTTCCAACCAGCCTTTCCATTGCAAAACAAATGGCAATAAAAAGGAAGACTGTAACGTTATTAGACTTTCCATTGCCTTTCCTCCTCAATTTTTCAGTTTGAATAAAACCATTTATATAACTGTATTGCTCATGGCTGTACATGTTAAAGTGATAATCTGGGTCAGCACAGAATCAACATTATAGCAGGTACTGTGCAGCCCTTTGAAGACAATGCTTTTCTCTCCATGAGTGCATGCCTATTGTTCATTTGTGACATACGAACTAGACACCTTGCTTCAAAGATGGGCTGCTGTTGCGAGGCCAGGGTCAGGCTATATTTTACCAGTGATCCAAACCACAAAATTTTATCTTGCTCAGAAAATCCTATTTTTTCTTCCAGCTACTCACTCAGTTACGCAGATATGACTTCACTGATTTTACTTCTCTATAGATTCAGGTGCATAGTCGTGTTGGTCTGAACCAGCAGAGCAAAGTTTGAGTCCAGTGACACCTTTAAGACCAACAAAGTTTTATTCTGGGTATAAAATTTAGTGTATATGCACTTCTTCAGATACATTGGAATAGAAGTCACCAACCATTACATTACATTGTTGCTATTCACAGGTTCTACCAACCGCCTTAATCCAATCTTAGCTATATTTATTGCTCAGTTACTTATCCGCCTTGACTCTCATTAGCCCTTCCTGGCGGCACCCTCCCCATTCTTTACCTATAATTAATGGCTGATGACTTCTGTTTCAATGTATCTGAAGAAGTGTGCATGCACACAAAAGCTTATACTCAAAATAAAACTTTGTTGGTCTTAAAGATGCCACTGGACTCAAAATGCGGGACCTTGTGCAGTTCCGCAGGGCCTGCAAGACGGAGCTCTTCCGCCAGGCGTATGAGTAGGAGCCGCCACTACCATCACTATCGTTCCATCATACCTGGCCCTGGAAGAAGGAACATCAGCATCTTCCGGAACAGATAACCCTGACTAGTAGAGCAGTTGTATACCATCTTGTGGAATATCATATTAGAACACCCAGAGCACTTTTGTTAATTATAATGTTAATTGTATTGTAATGATTTTAAATGGTTTTACATGTGTTTTTATACTGGCTTTTGGCTCCTGTTATGCGCCCTGAGCCCGCATGTGCGGGGAGGGCGGGGTATAACTTGAATAAATAAATAAATAAAGTTTGCTTTACTTCTGTATGTCACCCATATGTTCTGCTTTTGACTGCTCATATTACAAATACATGCACAACTGTTTTACGGTTGTAGGATTCCCTCTCTCATTAACTAAAGCTTCTAGAGCAGGAAAAGGGTTGCCATGGCAATTTCAAGCAGAACTTCACACAGGCTAAGTGTAAAGGTGAGCAAAATAGTCCGATCAATGAGATGAGAGAACATCAAGTTATGTCCAAGGGACAGAATAGATAAAAATGTATGAAGACATACCCCTCCTTCAAGAGGCTGTCGGGCCAAAGGTAATAACTTTTTGGGGAAATAACATTAGAGTGGTGAAAGCCTGAAGTGTTTACAAGTTTTTTCACTTTTGGTAATTAAAAGAAAAAGAAAAAAAAGAACGCACCACAAAAGAATAATAATCCTTCAGGTGAAAAAAATTATCCTCATGGAAGATAAATCAAATAACCCCCTGTATTACAAGACCCACTGTAACCCACTGTATTATTAATCATGAGGTAAATAAACAGGGTTGCTAGTTTCCCACTGCCAGTGGGAGACTTTCTGCCCCGCCCTTGTTGCCCCCCATCGCTCAGCTGGGTAGCAGGAAGAAATTCCTCAAGCAAAATGGTGGGTGGGTGTGATTGGCATTCCCAGAATGATGATGTCACTTTTGGCATCACCTGGACATAATTGTGAAGTAAAACAATTGCTCCAATGTGATGTGACATAATTGTCCCAAGTGATGCTCCGGTATTTGCCCCAAACTCTATGGTTAACCCACAGACTTTGGAGTAAATGTTAGAGTGTCACACTCTTTTGAACTAAGCCAGAAGTACAACCATTGTGCTAGAGATGCCCCCAATCTCTTGCTGAGTTTCAGGTCATGCAACCCAATCAATCAATCAATCAGACAACCTTATAAATAAATCCCAGTTGGATGTGAAAAATGGACATTGCCATCTGCATCTGGGTTCTTATGCAACAGATACAATGCAAGGCGAAAGAAATTGAGATTCTCATCTGCAAATACTCCAGCAAAGGGAGTATTCTGAGCTAGAGATGTTGGCAGTCATTATCCATTTGAAGGCCAAATTCAACACCACAATAAATCCAATTTATCTTATGGATTTGGGATTTTCTACTCCAAAAGAAGGAATGGAAGAATCTGACCGAATGCAAATCTCGTACACCCCACAAAGTCAAGACCTAATTCGAGCCCACTGCTAATCAGGGCTGAGTCAAGGAATGCCTGAGAAAAGGTATCTCTGAACAGTACCACCTTTGCCCCTGAGTCACCAGCAGTGTTCCCTCTAAGCTGTGGAGTCTTGTGAGCAAAAATTCTACTTTGTGAGCTACCGGCATTAAAGTTGTGAGCAAGCGATTTGGCTACTGCATAAATTAGTTTGCTCTGGAGCCCCTCCTTCCTGAGCTGAGACAAAAATGTGTGAGCCAGAGGCTAAAAAACTGTGAGCTCGCTCACATTAACTCAGCTTAGAGGGAACACTGGTCACCAGAATGATTCTTAATCTTTCTGCACAAGCCTCCACATAACTTCCTTGCCAAGCCACTTGTCCCTTAGCAGAACTTCCACATCCAGGTTCCTATTAAAAATATTTGGTTAGAAATTAGGAATTTTCCACATGAGGACAAGTTTCCTTTAGAGAATGGGAGGTGCAGGATCCAACTTTTTGTTTTGTTCATCTAAAAAATTGGGTGACAGCCCAGTACATTATTAGGCACACTTGAACTAGGATTCATAAACCATTATGGGACACAATATCTTTAAGGGCAGAAAGATGGTCACAGGGAAGGGCAGTTACACTCAGTCCCACTCTGCATCCACTGACAGCTCTGAAAAATTACCTCCAAGGTCTTCTGTACCTCCCATTCACCAGCCACCAGCAGTTGGACCCCTTCTGCGTGTTTTTGTTTTCTGCTTTGGATGAAACTGAGTTCAGGGATTCTGAGTGGCTTAAAAAAAGTCAAAATGATGCTCAGAACCAATAAGTGACACAGTTGTTACCACTGTGACAGGTCTGCACACTGCAGATCCAGCTGCAAACCGCAGGACTTGACGTTCCCTAGGAGAAATGCTAATGGTAAGTGAAGAACAGTTTGGCCTTTAAAATAAACTGGTTTAGGTATTAAAATAGGTTACCCATTGACTCTGGTAGCTTTCCTGATGGCGCCTGAATTTACACTCTAAATAATTAACAACAAAGACCCCTTCTTGTCAAAAGGCATACTTTCCCATTTCCTTAACCTGAACTTCACATACATTTCCCATTGGGAAAGACTGCCCACCCCCTACAAGAATCTATCTGGCCTTTTTTATATAAATACAAGAGTGTAATCATATAAATAAATAACAACACTGGCCGACTTGACCTGGTGTTTGTGTTGTTCGCACACAGGGCTGTAGGCACTTCATAAATAATGGCTATGCAATGTAGCCACTTGGAAGTACATCAGACCGAGTTGTTTCATGTGAATGTTTGAAACCAGTCATAAATAAAACAGCTTGCAGTGTAGAAAAGAAACCCCATGCACTCTTCCACTGAAAGCACACCCCTCTGTGAGATGTTCGGCGCTTGGCAGGTGTGGCCCAGGTGCTTCTGAAGCCTACTACAGCCATTCATCAAGGCCAAAAGAGTGGACAGAATGTTCTTAGGTAACCAGCGATCCTTATTCCACACCACTTTCAAACTCAGCCTAAGGGTTATTGGGCTTAAAGTAAGGAAGTACAGTAGTAGAAAAATGGGCAATCTGAGCATAAGTGGACAAGGTAGCTCCTTGTCCGTGGTGCACAAACTCCTTCATATGGAATTGTCTTTCCTGTACCTTAAGAACATAAGAGACACCAATGTTGGATTAGGCCAAAGGCCCATCCAGTCCAACACTCTGTCACACAGTGGCCAAAAATACCAGGTGCCATCAGGAGGTCTACCAGTGGGGCCAGGACATTAGAAGCCCTCCCACTGTTGGGCCCCCCCAAGCACCAAGAAGACAGAGCATCACTTGCCCCAGAGCCCCTATCTATACCTTGTGGCTAATAGCCACTGATGGACCTCTGCTCCATATGCTTATCTAATTCCCTTTTGAAGCCGTCCATGCTTGTAGCCACCACCACCTCCTGTGGCAGTGAATTCCCTGTGTTAATCACTCTTTGGGTGAAGAAGTACTTCCTTTTATCCGTTCTAACCCGACCGCTCAGCAATTTCATTGAGTGCCCACAAGTTCTTGTATTGTGAGAAAGGGAGAAAAGTACCTCTTTCTCTACCTGCTCTATCCCATGTATAATCTTATAAACCTCAATCATGTCACCCCTCAGTCATCGTTTCTCCAAGCTAAAGAGCCCTAAGCGCTTTAACCTTTCCTCATAGGGAAAGTGTTCCAACCTTTTTATCATTCGAGTTGCCCTTTTCTGCACTTTTTCCAAAGCTATAATATCCTTTTTAAGGTGTGGTGACCAGAACTGCACACAGTATTCCAAATGAGGTCGCACCATTGATTTACTCTAAAATCGAATTCAACCGTACATTTTGATCCAGAGGTTCCCTCCCCCCATTCTGCACTGAAATCGAGTTCAACCTTCTTTTTATTTCGTGTCCCCCCCCCCCCATCGCGCTCCCC
>NW_015162029.1:213092-234152 GCF_001447785.1 Gekko japonicus | reverse complement strand
ATAGGTTTTGTTCATCTATGTGCCTACTAATTCTTTCCTGAATAACAGTTTCCACCAATTTACCCGGTATCGACGTCAGACTGACTGGCCTGTAATTTCCCGGATCTCCTCTGGAACCCTTTTTAAAGATAGGAGTGACATTAGCTACCTTCCAGTCCTCGGGAATGGAGGTAGATTTTAAGGAAAGATTACATTTTTTTGTCAGGAGATCCACAAGTTCACATTTGAGTTCTTTCAGAACTCTCGGATGTATGCCATCTGGGCCTGGTGATTTATCAGTTTTTAAGTTGTCTATCAGTTTTAGGATCTCCTCTCTCGTCACCTCAATCTGACTCAGGTCTTTCAACACCCCTCCGGAAATCAGCGGTTCCAGAGTGGGCAAGCACTTCTCATCTTCCACAGTGAAGACAGAAGCAAAAAAAGCATTTAGCTTCTCAGCCATTTCCCTATGTACACTTCAGTACTCCTTTTACCCCTTGGTCATCCAAGGACCCCACTGCCTCCCTGGCTGGTTTCCTGCTTTGAAGAAAGTTTTATTGTTGGTTTTTACGTTTTTTGCTATATGCTCCTCACATTCCCTTTTTGCCTGCCTGACCACAGACTTGCATTTTATTTGCCATAGCCTGTGTTCCTACCAGATGTATAAATACATTCACCACCACCAAGGAAAGAGGTTTTTGATGGGTGCTTCCTAGTCTGCTGCAAAGAGCACACACTCTCACCATAACATGTAATTTAATTAGATTCAGGTGGGTAGCTATGTTGGTCTGAAGCAACACAACAAAACTTGTGTCCAGTGGCACCTTCAAGACCACTGAAGAAGTGTGCATGCGCATAAAAGCTTATACCCAGAATCAAACTTTGTTGGTTTTAAAGGTGCCACTGGACACAAACTTTGATCTAATTTAATGTTAAGCAGATTAATCCATTTCTCATAAATGCTAGAGGACAAGGGACTTTTTATTATAAGCCATTATGCTCTGCTCATTTGTGACTCGCAGTTTGGGCTTGAGCAAATATGCCACTTTAAAGCTGCATTAAACATTCTAGTTTAATGCCCTGCTGCCATTGGTGTGAGAGCAAAGGCAGAGAGGCGCTCAGTAGCTTACTTTCCCAATTAGAGATTGATTCTCTTTATGGGACGAAAGTACTTTTGTTAATCATCCTCTTTAGCATTTACACAACTGTGTGAAGCCAAAAAGCATTTCAATCGCATCTCATTAGCTATTGCGGTTACATGGCCCTTCTTTTTTGCCCGGGGACTCTCAACTCTAAAACAGTAAACTAGGCTCTCCTCAACGGTATGCATTTTTTAGTTGGATAACACATAGCATGGTTTAAGTTTTATGTTGCTCATACTTCTGATGTATGTAAATATTGCTTTTCCATTTGCAATCAAGTTTAGTGTTTTGATATGGCTTGATGCCATTTTTTCATTTGCAACACATTCTTTCCAGGTAAGACAAAAAGGGTTGCCTAGCTATAGTAGCCAGTAACAGTCAGAGCACTGCCACCCCAACTTGACAAGGAAACTGGCAAACCGGCAGGAAATTGCTACATTGTGAGAAATAGAGCAAGGACAATTATGCAGCTCAGTGGGTTGGATCCCATGTACCGGTTCTGCTAACAGTGGTGCTTTACTCCACTCAAGAACCCTTCCACTAACACATGAGGTTCTTTGTCCAGCAAGTTACTTGCACCAGAAGAAAGTGCTTAGTGAAACAGATTCACAGAATCCAACCCAACATTTTAAAGTCAGCAATTTAAAGAACGGAGGCTGTTTGAATGCCAGCTGTTTACTTGGCACAATATCATGCCCTACAGGGAATTACTCCAGAAAGGAATTTCTGAAGCTGGAAGATGTAAATGTCACTTTCTGATATATCTGCCATTGCAGATACAAGAGAAAGCTCTCTGCATTTCATGAAACTGTCGTGTCACATTTGGGACTTTCTTTTTTAATTGCCCACTCTCAGGTAATCACAGGTTGTGTTCATTACTTTTGTGCTTGAGGGGAGCCACGAAAGGACTCAGCTTGGAAATAGTCTCCAAGAAAATGAGCACTTGAGTGGTTTATATAACAACATCCATCTGCTGTTTAGTGCATTCATTTCTACCTCCTTACTCAGTGTTTAAAATCAAATAAGGTTTAATTTTCAAGGGCCTCATACACAAATATTGAAGACATAAGAGCATTTACTTTTGCACTCCAGCCCTCTGAATTTACTTTAGCTGTGGCACTGCAAGCAAGGGCTTCATGTGTGCTATTTAGGGAGAGCAAGAGGGATGATCAGACAGCTGGCCTCACATAATTACTCTTTGAGAGTGCCTGTTTCTGGAAAGTTCTACTCACAGAAATGACCACTGTTATACATTAAATGGGACTACATATTAGGTATACATGTAAAAAATTCAAATCCCTTTGCCCAAATAAAAGGACCGTGTTAATAACATTGCTGTGTTTATGAGGTATTTAAAAACATTTAAAAATATTTTCGGCCTTAGACAACTGGCTACCCAAGAGATGAATGCTCATAGGAGTATACCGAGCACTGAACAGGTGGCCAGAACAGCCAAGATCATGTGGAGATGTCAATTGTATAGGGTTGCCCACTCTGGGTTTCACATGAACCTGCCTTATAACAAATCAGACCTTTGGTACATCAAAGTCAGTATTGTCTACTCAGACTGGCAGTAGCTCTCCAGGGCCTCAGCCAGAGAAAAGATTTTCCACATCATCTACTACCTTATCCTTTGAAAGCACAGCTATTTAAGGAGGTTTGCAAGACAAATATATGTTGTTTTTAGCTTTTGTCCTCCTCCTTCTGACCAGGGCAGCCAAGAAGAAGGAAGGAGGTACAAAATTCCCAGGGATCAGGTTGCTCAGGGGCAATGCTCCCTCTAAGCTGTGGAGTCTTGTGAGCAAAAAATCCTCTTTGTGAGCTCCTGGCTGGCATTAAAGTTGTGAGCAAGCGATGTGGCTACTGCATACATTATTTGGCTCTGGAGCCATCCTTCCTGAGCTAAGACAAAAATCTGTGAGCTAGCTCACACTAACTCAGCTAAGAGGGAACACTGCTCAGGGGCGCCTGGTAGCCAGGCGGTCCACCCACCTCATTTTCCTTCCATGCTCTTACCCAGCAACAATGCCTGTCATCTTGAGGCTTCAGCGACAGCTAGAAGCTCCTCCATTTATTTATTTAGGATATTTCTATGCTGCCTCTTCAGAGTCTTCCTTGAAGTGGTTTACAATTAAAACATCACAATATGGGGTGGGGGGAAGCTATTGGAGAGCATGAAAACTGTCCATAAATAGACACAGACTATTAAGACGCAGGTAAGATAAATCCCCTAACTAAAAACTTGGGTAAAAAAAGATGTGTTTTGGCTAGGGTTGCCAGTTTCCAGGTGGGGCATGGATATCTCCCAGCATTAAAAGTGATCGCCAGACAACATAGATCAGATCACCTGAGGAAAATAGCTGCTTTGGAGGGTGGAGTCATGGCATTATACCCAGCTGAACTCCCTCCCCTTCCCAAACTCTGCTCCACCCCCCAAACCTCCAGGAATTTCCCAACTGCCAAATTGGCAAGCATAGTTTTTGCATGGCTCCTAAAAGGAAGTAAAGTAGGTGTAAGGTGAGCCTCAGTGGGGAGGGCATTCCAGAGGGTGCCATAAGAGAGTATGCCCTGTCTCTAGTTGCCACCCATCTCACCTCTGAAGGTGGGGGCACAGAGGGCAGAGCTGGAGAGGCAGATCTTAGCTGTCAGGCTGGATAGTATGGAAGTCTTTCATGGGAGTCTCTCTAGGAAACCATAATCACTCATTTTAAGTCCTTTACTCATTTGTAAATCATAGAAAATGGTCTCTTAGAGGGTACTTGCTCTGTTTTCCAGTTAAATGAGCTGTCACAATGAGCAGTTCTGGATTCCTGAAGGGGTTTTCCCCTCATGCCTGCTGTGTGTGCAGGCCTTAGATATGGGTGAAGGGGACCCAGAGGTCATTTCTTCCAGGGGCCTGTGGTAGTTCTCAGCTGCCTACTTTAGATACCTGTTTAGCTGAAATGTTTTAATCAGTTTTTTATATTGCATTTTTGTTTTTATATTGTTTTCATGTGATTGATGTCTTGGAGATGTTTTATGATCAAAAACACAGGATATAAATGTTTTAAATAAACACTTTTAAATAAATAAATCACCATGGCTGGGACCATATACAGGCTCCAGTTTCTACAGATTGTCAACGTGGTATAGTGGTTAAGAGCGGCAAACTCTAATCTGGAGAAAAGAGTTTGATTCCCCACTCGCCCATAGGAAGCCTGCTCTCTCAGCCCCATCTACCTCACAAGGGGATTGTTGTAGGCAGACAAAAGGAAGGCAATTGTAAGCCACTTTGCAACTCCTTAGGGCAGAGAAAAGTGGGGTATAAAAACCAAATCCTCTTCTTCAGTATGACAGATTTTACCTGAAGATCTGTGGCTGTCCCACCCTGTCACGTTACTGTATTTTTATGATGGCTCAGGCCAGGAATTTGAGGGAAGAGACAAGATCACCCACTTAACTTAAACTTCTGAAATGGCACATGAGAGGCTTTATAACGTTCAAAAATAAGCAAAATATTTTGTTTAACATAGAGGGTGAAAGGTAAGGTGTAATCAGAGGTAAAATGTCTGAGGTAAATCAATAAGAACTCTGAGGTAACTTAATATTTTCAGAAACTACAGTTCATATGTTTCCAGCAATTGAGAGTTTTAAATTTTTCACACAGTCTTAGAATTTTAGAGATGAGATACTTTTGTTTCAGTGTTTCCTAAACACTCTAGTATACTTACTTCAGTTTAACTGACTCTTCAGGTTTCAGAAGGCAGGGATACACTACCAAGCACTCAAATTCCTTCTCTGAGCACACCAGGGATCACTTCACTCTTTAGAGCGATCTCCTTTTCAACTGAGCAGGGAATCTCTTGTCTAACTAGAAGATCTATCCCTTCATGGCCTGAATGGGGTTCTTCACTGATCCACCCACTCCTCCTTGCCATCCTTCCCAGTCCTCAGTCAGTATGAAACTGCTTTCAGTTGGAGCTAAACTCTCCTCAGTCAGGGTTAAACTTTCCACAGTCAGAGCCAAACTCAAACTGAGTTCTCTTCAGCAGTCAGTTCCCAAATCTTTCTGCTCAACTCATGCTAACCAATCAAATTCCATTAAGCAGCCTGTCACTCAAGGCTCTCTGGCTCTGCTAGGCATTAACCCTTCACAGTCCATTACATGTTTATACAGCACGTATGAGCTTTTAGGTGCAGTCTATCACACCACCATATATCTGCTTTTCCTGGGTTAGCTCACCATTTCCCCTCCTACTGCCCTCCTTGCCAATGTTCCGAGGAACTACATGTCTTCAGTGTTGGGGAAGTTTTCTTTTTGTTTATTTAGATTGTATTTCTGGGATTTGCTTTGTCTTCTTTTATCTTGCTGTGGAGCTCAACATTTTTTCAAAGTCTGTTTTCAGCCTCTATGCCTCCCACCCACATCTCTTATCACAGATACCTTTATCTTTTAATGAGAATCTGTTGCATTTCACGAATGCTATTAACTGCTCTGGGGACCCTGATAAAAAAGTGGGATACAAATCTAATAAATCAATACAATACTTCCAAATATTGTTTTCAATGCTTTAAAAGTAGCACTTTGAAACAAAATTTTATGTACTCCTCTCTCATTTTATACAATCAATCTAACAACTAAAGGAACTAAACTATGTGTGATAGTATCTGAATGCAGGAGATGATTAAGATTCTTTATCTCAATAAGCAACAACATTTGCCCACTGCTCAGGGGGAAAAAAACAATTAAATGTATGTTGACAATTAAGATTATATACAAACAGCATCAATAACACTAACTGTTGTCTCATTAGAAAGCCCTAATTTAAATGCAATTGAATATCAATGTTTTAATTGTGCAGTTACCAAATTAAACAAGTAATTCAATTGATCAATTTGAATTATTGTGAATAAGGACTCTCAAACACACTAGTTAATCAATTAATGTTTTCATTGCTAGCATAACTTCTTACATTGTTTTATTGTGTTCAGAATAAAATGTCCTTGTTATTGTAACATTTGCCAGTTTTGTAGCCACTGCTCTTTGATCTAGCTGAATAGCCTCGATTTCTAATGAAAATACTCAACTGACAAGTATAGTTGAGCGTGAATGATTTATAGGCCCACTGAAAAACAAACATCTTGCCACTATATCAAGTTGATAGTATGCCAACCCTGATCATTTTAGCTTTCAGTATATAAAAAGCAGTTTCCTTTACTCTTGGCTGCCAATAAAATATGCTAGCATTGTGTGTGTGGGAATTTCAGAAAAGTGAAGAAAACTAGGTGTAAATTCTACCGGTGATTTTTTTTTTTTTTTTGCAATTTCAGTTTGCAGTTAAGAAAAGTTGTCCTGAAAAATTGATGAGCAGAATACAGATAGGAGAAACTTGCATATATAATCAAACCTTATGAAACTATGAACACTAAAGTTCGGAATACTTCAGATGATCATTAAATCAGTGTTTTACAAGTTATTCTTCCCCACCATGAACTCATGATTGCTTTTTAATTTTGGTGGGGGATAAGCAGCAGGAGAAACCTGGGAACGCAACTATAATTGGAAAGTAGCAAACCAGAAGTATGTGTAAATTGTACAGATTCTTAGCTAGACCATATGCTTCAACTGTTACTATTTACCAAGGATTGTCACTGTTTACTCTGGTCTATCCCTTGTTTATATCTATCCCTATTCCCTCTTTTTGGAAGGAAACCTGGTTACATTGCTACAGTTGCCATTATACAGATTTCAGTTCCCTCCCTAGAGCCTCTAGCAGTTAAATTTTAGAGTACAGAATGGATGCATCTTGTCTCAAGTGGTCACTTACATAATTGTGGCACATGAATGCTGAAATCCCATGCAGGCCCATAACTAAGATTTTATCTTTCAGGGGGCATTCAAATTTTAAGGGGGCTGCCAAGGGCAAGGAGGGTAGCAGAAGCCCTAAGCAAGCTGCTTTTACTCCAGCAGTCTAGAGGAGAATAACTGCAGGTGAGGAGGGAGGGAGCCCAGAGGAGAGCCCCTCAAATTGAATAACTGCAGGTGAGGAGGGAGGGAGCCAGGCTGGACAGATGGTCCCGCCTCACTCTCTGGGATTTCTCAACCAATCCGAAGCCTCCAGCCCTCCCCCCATTTATGTTCCCCGTCTCCCCCTCAAGCACACACACTCACACACAGACCCCCGTGTCAGCTTACTTGTCGTTCTCAGGCTTAGTCTCAAAGCTGATTCCTTTCCAGAGCAGGGTGGCATCCAGGGAGGAGAAAAGAGCAGGCAGAGGTGGTGCTGTACATCAACATGAAGGGCCACCGTGATGGCCGCAGTGCACCAAGTGTGCTGCGTATGCTGCCGCCACTTCTCTTCTTGCTGCCGGCAGGTGAGTGCAGGGAGCGGTAGGTGACTCACAATGGGTCAGTGGGCGTGAGAAGCAGGAGCATGTGCCTTTAAAACGTTTTTAAAAGAGTTTTCAGGACAAATTCCTGTGAGGTTGTGCTTTTAAGAAAGGGGGCAGAGCCCCAAATAGCCCTGCCGCAGCTATGGGCCTGGTCCCATGTATTGTAGCTGCCAAGATATGACGACTGCAGCAGTCATGTCTCCACTAATCATGATGCTAAGTAGCCATTGTAGAGCTGTCTTTTTAGTATTACTGGCCGGTATGCGGCTCTTAGGTGACTCCCGCATGGTGACAAGTCTCCAGGATTTCCTCTCTTTATTCAGCACAGCAGCAACAGGGCTTCTACACAGTGGTTTGCCCCACATTTTCCCTGCCTCAGTCTGTTGTAGCAGCCTTCCAGGTGAGGCCTGATTTAATCTCCAGACCAAGGAGATCAGATACTTTGGAGAATATGGCTGCTTTGGAGGGTAGACTCTATGGCATGATAGCTCACTGAGGTCCCTGCTCAGGTTCCAACCCCAAAATCTTGAGGAATTTCCAAACCTGGAGCCGGCAACCCTAGCAGCCAACCTTCTCCCCCATTCTTTCAGTGTGATATTTTAAAAAATCAACTGAATGTTATTTGTTTGTATTTTATATAAAAGAAATAATAAAAAATGTTTGTTAAAAAAATCATGCCCTGTGCCAGGCATTTATTGTTTTGGCAAAGCTTAGTGCTCGTCATTTATTTATTGTTTTGGCAAAGCTTAGTGCTCATTTGCAGCAGAATTTCCCACACCATCAGCTCAGGGCTGAAGCACCAATCGCAGCTCCTAGAAGACATTCTCTGGAGCCAGGGTGTAACATGGTCATTGGTCTGAAAAGAGTCCCATGCTTATCTTGTGCCTATAGTTGGGTCATCATCGCCTGCAATGAACCTGCTGTTGTTCCCATCTTCAAGAAGTTAAGATGCTGGTACAAATGCCTACTTCCCTTCAGGTGGAAATGACTAATAGGAACTGATAAATCTCAGCTTGTTATTCAATCGCACAGAAAAGGGCATCTCAGCTCAGTTAACACTTCCAGCTTTTCCTTTTTCTATGCTCCTAATGGTCTCTTCGACTAAAGAAGCATTATGGTGCTCACCTTAGAGAAAGGCTTTCTAGTCCGTGCTTCTTTTCCTTTTATTATTATTATTTAGCAAGGGAGGAAACATAGACTACTGGTGTGATGCTGTGACTATTTTGTTCATTTATTTGTAGTTACAAAGCCGCTAGTTATTGCAAATGGTCCCATGTTTAGTGCTACACATAGCACTCAAGCCCTTCTGTACTTTCCTTTGTTGACTTCACATAACAAAAATAACTTCTTTTGTCCCTTAAAAAATTGCTACCTGGGAGGACCATCTGTATTTCTCATTTAAATTGATTCCTGACCGCCATGAGGCTTAGGAATAAATACAGAACTGTCTCATTGTACTCCATGTTCTTTTCAGAATAATTCAAAATACAGAGGAAAAGGGCAGCCCAGACTGATCTGATAACATCTTTCCAATTTCCTACCACCATTATTCTGCAAGTAGAATAGTAGCTTATAAGATTGTTATTGCTAGTTAGGTCTCAGCGAGGTAGGAAAAGACACCTTCCAATTAAAACTGCACCTATATAACTTTTGCCGCCAAGGTCATAGAGTTGGATCATACAAGCTTTCTGCTCATGCAAGAAGGAAACGGGCCGTTTCATAAAATTTCCCTTTCTTACTACAACCCTTTGTGCTGCAATATTTTATTTGCAGAGATCCTCTGTCTCTTAGAAGAGAATTTCGGGAAAATCACAGGGAGCTGCTGTAGTAATGGGGGTCCACAACTGAAAGCTTTTAGGATTCAACCCATAGAATCCATATAAAATTTAGTTATATATTAACTAGTCTATAAAATGTCAATTCTAAATGTTAATTCCACGGGTATTCTGTGCACCTCTCAAGTCCTCTTGGAGTGTCCTTCTATCCGAGGTCTGGAGTTCTCCCACATAACAGCTCTCCAGACTACAGAGCTCAGCTCCCCTGGAAGCGAATAGCGACTTTGGAGAGTGAACTCTGTGGTATACCACAGATACCAGGAGAAACATAAGTCCCAGAGTGACATTACATTACCACTGAGCTCTCTTCCTAAACTCTGCCATCCTCAGGTCCCACCTCAAAATCTCCAGGAATTTCCTAACCCGGAGTTGGTGACCCTACCTCTACCTGAGCCATCTGTTGAGAATGCCTGGGCTTGTTACTTTACAGCAACTGCAGCAGTTCCAGCTCTTTGGGATGGCTTCCTGGAACAAGTAAGCATCGGCCTAATTCCACAGGAAATGTAAAGTGGTCCTTTTCCAGGAAGGCCTCTGATGGGCATTAGGGTAGGTGGTAGATTTTATTTCTGGAGGATGCAGGAACTACTGCTGATGCTTGTTACATTTTGTGAAATTTTTGATGCCAATGTCTTGGCACTAGCTTTGGCTGGCTTTGCAAGAAGCTTTGAGTTGCTGCTTACAGTGAGAAAACAGAGTTGCACTTACCTGTAACTGTAGTTTATCGATGTCTTCTGTGCAGACACACATTGGGACTGCGCAGGCACAGGCCAGCTGCAATTGGAATTTTTTAAGCTTCCAGAAATCGAGGGGGTGCCCCCCACCTTTGGAACATGCACAGACGTTTCCTGCCAAACCGTCACATGCTCTGGAGGCACACAACCCTTCTCCCTCAGTTCCTGCTTGCCCACAGCATGCTCTCAGAGAACTACCATAGATTTCTTCAAGAGAGCTCGCAGCGGGGCAGGTGGGAGGGAATGTGTGTCTGCACAGAAGACATCGATGAACAACAGTTGCAGGTAAGTGCAACTTTGTTTTCATCTTCCATCTTCAATGTAGCCCCACACTGGGATTTTAGCTAACTACTCACCAGGGGAGGTGGGGTGATGTTCTCACTGAAACAACGACTGAAGTATTTCCTTTCCCACCTCAGTGTCTTTTCTCAATTGCAGGTTGAGAGAGTAGTGCTTCACAAAAGTATCCTCTGCCAACCAGGTCTCTGTCTTGCAGATGTTGGCAAGGGGAACTCTTCAATGGAAAGCAGCAGCTGAAAAACCTTGAGCCCTAGCAGAGTGAGCCCGAATGTTGATGGGGCAATTCTTGCCCATGGCCGCATAAGAGGGGTGGATTGCTGCCATGACCCACCTAGAAAGCGACTGTGGGGAAGCTGCTCATTCCTCCTTGTTGGAAATGTATGTGTTTACAAGGTCTGACAATCCAGTCATTATAGGGTTAACTTGTTTACCTAGTATTGCTATTGTTTAGACTGACCTGGAAGGGAAACCTGGCACAGAGCCAATGGGGAATTAGCCCAGGAAAAGTAACTTACATTGTGATACAGATTGGTTGTTTGTTTCAGGTGACTTCCTTTCTAGGGGTTGAGAAGAAGGACAGATTCTCCATTATCTCTGTGTAGTGTGTAACCATGATTTGAACTGTAAGCAGCTTAGAAAATGTAGCTCTTAGGAGTTTGTTATTTTGTAGGTTTCCTGTATACCTTTTACCCTTAGAAATAAAGGTTTTTAAATGCAAAATAAATCTCTTCTTTCCAATAGAGCAAGATCCATTGATACTCTATTTTAAATACTTTTGACTATTTTACAACACTTCTTTGGTCCAGAGTAACAAAGAAATAAAGTCTTATCAATCCTAAATGACTTGGTTCTATCCAGGGCTTTAAAAAAAAAAGGGGGGGGGGTGCCAGAACTCTCAAGAGGGAAATGAAGTTTTCAGTCTGTAGCCTGAAAACTCATGAACTTCTAAACATTTTAAAAAGAATTTTGTTGAGGAGGAATTTTGTCAAAGAAGTTCCGGAATGCCGTTCTGGCATGTTCCCCCAGAAAAAAAGCCCTGGTTCTATCACTATAATGCAGTATAGCCCTGCAAGTGTCCAAGTTATGAAGAGCTTTTCCAGCTCTATGTCAGAACCCACAGCCAACAACGAAGTACACACATTTAGGAATGGTTATACTTTGCAGCAGGAAAAGCACAGAAAGGAATGCAGCAACAATTATCCTGAAGGAAAGCAATAGCAATTAACCAGATACAGGCCAAACTCCCCAACCTTCATGGCAGCATAGCTGACAATCTAGAGGTGGGTGACAGGAAAAATATGGGCAAGGTAACCTCCTGAGCTAGATAAAACTTTGAGGCCATCTTAGTCAGAAAAATCTAGGCTGGGGTGCAGGACCTTCTACACATCTGTGTAGATAAGCATTTCGGCGCGCAGCAGGAAAAGCACAGAAAGGAATGCAGCAACAATTATCCTGAAGGAAAGCAATAGCAATTAACCAGATACAGGCCAAACTCCCCAACCTTCATGGCAGCATAGCTGACAATCTAGAGGTGGGTGACAGGAAAAATATGGGCAAGGTAACCTCCTGAGCTAGATAAAACTTTGAGGCCATCTTAGTCAGAAAAATCTAGGCTGGGGTGCAGGACCTTCAGAAAAGGTGAGTCTACTCCAAGCGCAGCCAGTTCACTTACTCATCTGGGGGATTTGATTGCCACCAGGAACACCACCTTCCTGGTCAACAGGGATGGTGAACATTTTGCTAACGATTCAAATGAGGCGCTCATAAGTCCTGCTAAAACAAAGGAAAGGGACCACTGGGGAACAATCATAGCCCTGGGAGGGAAAGCATTAACCAGTCCCTTAAGAAAATGCTCAGACAGCCTGTGGGCAAACAATGGAGAACCCTCTGCCAAATCGTGGAATGCTGAGATGGCTGCCAAGTGCACCTTGACCAATGACACAACCAAACCACCTTGGGCCAAGGAGAGTTGATTCTCTTGTACCTCCAGTAAGGGACAGGACATAGGTAATACATCGCTCGCCAAAGCCCAGCTTTTGAACAATTTCTTGGAGTAAGAATACCCAGAGCTTTTTTTTTTAAAGAGGTGCCAGAACTCTCAAGAGGGAAATGAAGTTTTCAATCTGTAGACTGAAAATGCATGAACTTTTAAACATTTTAAAAAGAATTTTGTCAAAGAGGTTCCGGAACTCCATTCCAGCATGTTCTCCCAGAAAAAAAGCCTAGAATACCTAGTCGAGGGCTTCCTTGCTAGGAGCAAGATATCATGGACCCCAGGTGTAAAATTTAGGCCTGCAAGTGCACCCTCCAAGCAGTGAGGTGAAGGCACTCAACCTTGTGGTGGAGTTGCTGGCCCCAAGTTAGAAGTTCCCCTGGCTGGGGGAGTGGGATGTAAAACTCTGAAAGCTGATTTTTAAAACTCTGAAAACTGATTTAAAACTCTGAAAACCAAATCTGGCCAAAAGAGAGCTCTCAGAATATAATCTGTCTTTGTTTTCCCTCAACTTCCCTAAGACCTTGGGTAGTAAAGGAAACATTAACCTCTCAAGGAGTTTATAACAGGAGCTCAGAAGGGAAATAGGTCTGTAACTTTCCACCAGATATTTTGGTTTTCCGGGTTTCATTATAGCAAGTATCTTTGCTTTCTTGAATTCCCCTGTGAATCTTCTGTTCTCATGATGACAGTGATTTCTAGCTTGCCTCCTCATGGTGCACCTTGGATAACGCTAAAAAGCTAGAACTTCTGGCTGTCAGACAATTGTAAGAGAGAATTAAAAAACATTCTGGATCAAAAACCATTCCGAATCAGTCAAAGGATTCACCTAGTCCTGTTTCTTAGAGCAGCCAACCAGATGCCTTCAGGAAGACCATGAACAGAACATGCCCCACAGTAATTAGTATTTTGTGGCCTAGTGCCTCTCTAAGGCAAAGAGTGTGTGACTGGCTCAAGGTGACCCAGCAAGTTTAACAGCCGTATCAGGATTTTAACCCAGGTCTCCCAGATCCTATTCAGTCTAACCATTATACCACACTGGCTCTCCACGGAAAATGTTTTATTTTATGTGGAATAAAGTAAGCTAATGTGTTTACGCCTCTTAAACTGTATGAAGAAATATCATAGCTAAAATTTGGTTTTGGGGTGTTGTTTCTTAGCCACATGACTGCTCCAAGGATACTCAGATTTCTGTTGAATGCGGATGGAACAACTCAGACAAACAAGGTATGTGATTGGACGTTTGTCTTATGAAAGAGACCCAGACGCTTAAGAGAATTCTGAGTAAGGAAAGGATTACACTGTCATTCTGTACTATAAATCTTCCCTGGCTGCAGGCTTTTTAGCACATCTCAGTTCAGTGATACCATAAAATGTTACATGCTTTTTAAAGAGATAAAACCAACACTTTTCATTTACAGGTCCTAAAAAAAAGATAAAGGACCAGCTAATGAGCCTCTACAATGAATTTTATGTATTCAATTTTCATGTCTTGGCTCAACCATTCTAAGCTATTCCAGTATCTCAGTTCAGTCTTCAATGGAGGAGGCATGATGTTGCACATATTCCAGCTCATTTGCAAAAGCTATTCATGAAAAGTGTATACAAGAGATCATAAAGATACAGCTTGGCCTTTTCCTCTCTTGATCTGCCTTTGCCCTTTGGGAGGATAATGTGTGAGAACA
Source organism: Gekko japonicus (assembly GCF_001447785.1). Classification (NCBI taxonomy): domain Eukaryota; kingdom Metazoa; phylum Chordata; class Lepidosauria; order Squamata; family Gekkonidae; genus Gekko; species Gekko japonicus. The sequence continues at coordinate 220,115 of NW_015162029.1, read as the reverse complement.
TAAGCTGACTCCTGCATAGTAAAACACTAAGCCGTTTATAAACCAGAGGAGCTTTAAAACCTGTTGGAGCCCCTCCCAAAAGGACTGCACAATTGTGTATTTCTTCCTCCTCTTTTTAAAAACCAACACTGTGATGTATGTTACAGGTCCAAGGTTACTGGTTAAAGTACTGAACTGGGATCTGGAAGATCTGGGTTCAAATTCTTGTTCAGCTACAAAGCTCCTTGGAGGAGGAAAAATGATAGATATAAAGGCATTTTAACTGAACTTCATCTTCCAGAGTTGAGATGGACAACTCTCCTTCAATACTGAACCTTATTTAGCCACAAAGTTTAACATACACTTTCCTACACACCCAAAACCATCACTTCATACGATGCTGAACTGTGCAGAACACAATGCCATATGTCTTCACAGCTGCCCTTTAATCTGTATATTAACAACCACAGATTTGTTAATATATCCTCCAATCTGAAACTAGAATTACCTTAGTAAAGAATCTTGAGTACTCTTGGAGCTGGTGCTACTGTTTGAAAAACAAGTACACACTGTAGCAAAGAAGTGTTTTTGTGTAGCTGTGTTTAGCTGAATTGTCCTTTCTTCTAGACTCAGTCAATCTAGTCACACAGATCCATGCTACTGGAATACTGTAAGGCACTCAGCTGGGCACATCCTTGAAGACAAACATGCAAACTTCAACTGGTGCAAAACGCAATTAATTCACTGCATTCAGGGCAATATGATTCTATAACACCAATACTGAAACAACTGCATAGGTTGTCATTGATAATGACAGATTTCAGGAACTTGTGATATAGATGAACTCTGTATTTCTGGATTTTTGACACTGTTAAACTGTGATTGTTGGCATAGCAGTACAGTTTCGGGCATGGGTGAATTTATTAAACTCATAAATGAATTATGCATATAGTTTTATTGATTTGGTACTTGATGTTGGTGGCTTTGAGCCTTTGGACAGATGTAATACAAACATTTAAAATTAATTAATAAAATAATAAACATACCTGCAGCTACAAGTGGGTGGAGAGGTGCACCACATCCTATGTGAAGACAGGCACATAGCAAGTCTACAGACAAAGCATTAGACACTCATAATTACTAATACAAACGTGCAGGTGCTTCATCTAATATCTCATTCAATTATTGCTCCTGATTACCTCTGTCTGGTTGCCATTTTTATACAGCAGGCTGAGCACAGACCAGCTTCTAATTTCTTTTGAATTTACTCAGGGTCATTTGAATGTGAAGAGAGAATATGAGTAAACTCTTTCCCACCCACTTCCACATGAAGAAGGAATAATTACAAAACGTGTCTGCATGTTGTTATGAAAGTCTGAAGCAATGCGATTGTGGACAGTCACCTGAGAGTGTTGACATTTTCATACTCTTCTCACAAATGTCAGAAAAACATCACATTTTTTTAAAGAGATGCATCAGCAAATGTTGGCACAGTGCATTTGGGTGACTGCCAATATTTGCTGGAGTGTCTCTGGAAAGATAGGGAAGCATTATATGCTGCTGGGTTTCCTCCCCCTCCCCAGACATTTCCAAGATGTTTCTGAGATTGTTGACATGAGATAGCAAAAGTAAACTCTACAACGGCCTATATCTGCCATGTCCACAATTCCATTTTGAACTGCAGAAATGATACGTGTAGTTCCCCCAAAAGTGAGATTCTGTTGGAACATGATGTCCATCACAACAACATGAGCCACTCAACTCTTTTATGTTTGCTGCTCTTCCATAAACTTCTTCCCATAAAAGTCTGATCACTATATGCTCTGCTCTAGCTGTCAGAGGTAGTTCACATCTTGTCTTACCATACAATGCTTTGGTTAGTGTTTAAACTATAGTAATCAGTGTTCCCTCTAAGCTGAGTTAGTGTGAGCTAGCTCACAGTTTTTTAACCTCTGGCTCACACATTTTTGTCTTAGCTCAGGAAGGATGGCTCCAGAGCAAACCAATTTAATACAGTAGTCAAATGGCTCGCTCACAACTTTAATGCCAGTAGCTCACAGAGTAGAATTTTTGCTCACAGGACTCCATAGCTTAGAGGGAACATAGATAGTAATGCCTGTGGGGGTTCAAGGCAAAGTTGTGGGGTGGGGGAGATGAGCAGCAAGAAAAGGAAGAAAGGTCCTTTGCCCCTCTGTTCCAGCTCTACCTGTCCCTGATAAACATACCCAATTCACCTTCTTTTTCCCCACACTCTGCCCTCAGCTCCTTCTTCTGCACTCACTTTCCTTCTTTCTCCTCCACTAGCACTGCATGAAGGAAATGGCTTCCTTCAACAGCATTCTTCAGTGGAGGAAGCAAAGGGTCCAGAGGGTGATCATAATTACAGACGATGGGGTCTTCTCAGCATCAAGACTGCAGAATTCCTTTCTCCAAGAAGCCTGTCTCTGTTGGTCGTCAGGCAGATGGTCACAACCGGGGGGGTGGGGGTGGGCACAGACCAGGAAAGCTCGGTTCAGGGCTCATGAGCTGGACAGCCCTAAACTGAGCGCCCGAGCAAAAAATGCACCTGAATTGAACCAGTTCATGGTGGCATCAGGCCCCCGCCCCGCCCACATCATCTGTCGTAGTTGAAATGCAGTAAGAAAGCTAAGCCACTCAATCAATTCAGAACAACAAACTTTAATTCTGGGTATAAGTGTTTGTGTGCTTATACCCAAAATTAAACTTTGTTGGTCTTAAAAATGCCACTGGACTCAAACTTTGTTCTGTTGCTTCAAAGCAAAGACTACTGAGGACTCGTGGTGGGGAGGAGAAATCTATTACCCTCCCTGCCACCTCCCCCCTCAACTGTTGCCCCTAAACGCTAGCTGTGGCTGCTTTTGTTATGAGGATTTCTTGGTCAGCACAGGGGCTGGCCCTTGGCTATTAAATATAAGGATGTAATCAAAAGAATTAGATATAAAACTCAGGTGTATTTTCTAGTCCCAATGAAATGAGGTACACTTGGGAACATAGGTTTGATAGGGCTATTAAAATCTGAGTAAGACATTTCCCTCATCTTTTATCATCTTTGTCAGATATTGCAAACATCTTGCTATACTAAGAGCCTCAGTGCATATACCTCAATGACTGCCTTTCTTCTTTAAAAAGAAAATATGTTCAGCAGAAGAGTCTATTTCTTTGCAAAAGCCAGAATAACAGAAAGCTTAGCTGGGTATATAAGTGAGGCCACATGACAATGTCTGTTCAGCCACTGGCTTTTGGAAGTACAAAATAAATTCCAAAGCTCCACATGGAATTTGCAAATGTGTGAGGATATATGGGATCCAAACCGAGAACATGGGGCTGGAGCCTAGTGCAATACGTGTACAATATTTATTTATGTATAAATGTAGTCCTTTTCTTCCAAATGGGAACCCTAAGTGGCTTACAGCATCCTTCAGGCTTTCTATATTTTGCCCTCACAACAACCTTGTAAGGTAGGTTAGGCTGAGTGTGTGTGGCTGGCCCAAGATCACCCAGAGAGCTTCCATGGCAGAGGGGGGATTAGAACCTGGGTATCCCAGACCCTCGTCCAACACTGTAACCGCTACACTTTGGGGTGGAACTATATTACCATGGCAATTAATTCATGACTGAATGATAATTTAGGGACAGGAAAACATTTGATTAGGGAAGCCTTGGCCCTTTAATCTGCCTACAGTCTCTCTTCTGAAACTCTTCTACCCAGCCATTTCCCCCTCGGTTATGTTTAGTCCTCAGCTAGGAAGAAAACTGGACAGAGGGAGAAATTGCAGGGAAGACTGGGCAGAAGTGGGAAGGACTAAGTACTCCCCGCCCAGCTGCCAATTGTCTCCTGGAAACACACACCCTTCCCTGCCTCACAGTCATAGGCAATATAGCCCCAATTTAATCTTGGGGGGAAAATATTGTATGAAATTTAGTGGACTTCCATTAACAGAATGCAGCATCAAGCCCCACCTCATAAAAGAACAGCAGCAGCAGATTACTGCTATATAAAAAAACACAATGAACATCTAAGCCATGGGCCAGAATGTTTTTACAAAACACAATGTGAAATCTACTTGTTCTGTGCAGCTAAATTGATGGAAGACACACAGCACATCCGCTGTATGCAAAAAAGATTTTTTAAAATCCCAGGTTCAGTCTCTAGAATTACCAATTACATGACCATAGGTAGAAAGCCTGAGAAAGTCATCTGCTGGAGACTGTGGGAAATCCCTGTCAGTTGAAAAAAACAGTATTGAGGGACCAATGGTTTGATTCAATATAACAAAACCATAGAGATTAATCTCTGAAAGCTGACACAAGCAAATAGCAGAGAGATCAGCATACATTACTTTTATGGTGGCTACATCATGATGTGTACAATAACTATGGTTAATTGATTCAACACAATCCATAAAGTTATTTTTCATAAACTGATTTTTAGCACTGAGTCACAAAGTTTTAAACATCGACTGCACTTTAAAATTCTCAAGGGATTTTGGGGACTGTGTGTTGCAAAAATTGTGATGGGGCAATCTGAAGTGATTCGACATAAGACTGCCTCAGCACTGTAGCTCAGTGACCACTGGTCTTCAAGTGATTTATATTATTTCTAAATGTTCATCAAACTTAGATATTAATGGATAATTTTAACTTCCATTCTTGCACTTTTACTTCTTTCCTTTTCCTCTGTGATTCACGGAGCAATGAACTTACTTTACTGCTTTCCTTGCGAGTGGCATACAAAATTCCATAGGTGTCCCTGAAAATCCATTTGTTGCACACCAGCACCTGAAGGGTTGGCAAGAGGAAACCAGGGAGAAATGGGGTGTTTGCTGGCATAGTGCCAATGCACTTCTATAACTTCTGGTAAAACTCAGAAATCTTAGAGTGTCCCCCCTCAACATCATGACATCACTTCCTGTTTTCAAGGGAGGTGACAGTAGCACCCCAGGAGGAAATGGCAGATTTGGAGGATGAAATCTATGGCATTATACCTGTCTGAGGTCCCACCCCTCCTCAAACCATACCCTCTGCAGGCTCCACCCTTCAAATCTCCAGGAATTTCCCAATCTGGAGGTGACAATTCTATCTCCTTCCCATGCAAGCATCAACCTGCCATTATCTCCCCCACTCTTCAGCTTTCTGTCTCCCCCCACACACTCTACCGTGCTCTGAAGCCCTGCTACCTCACATTGGCTGTCATGGGGGGGCATCTCAGTAAGGTATAAGGACAGAGTCCACCATTTTCTCCAGAGGAACTGATCTCTGCCATCTGGAGAGCAGTTGTAATTCTGAGTGATCTCCAGCCCTTACCTGGAGATTGGCAACAATGGTTCCCCAGGAGGAAAAATAGTCTTTCTCTGCAATGGGGACCAAAGCAGCTTACATCATTGCCCCCCCCTTTGACTTGCACAACAACCCTGTGAGGTAGGTTAGGCTGAAAGTCTGTGAACGGTCAGCTTCCACAGCAAGAACCTGGGTCTAGCAGACCCTGCTCTGAAGCACTGATTGCTACACCTAGGGTAGCCAACCTGCAGGTGGAGCCTGAAGATCACCAGGTATCACAACTGAACTCCAGACAACAGATCTCTCCCCCTGGAGAAAATTAACTGCTTTAAACGGTGGCCTCTATAGCATTCTGATCAGCTGAGACCTCTCCCCTCCCCAGACTCTGGTTTCCTTAGACACAGAATCTCCCTGCCTGGAACTGGCAACCCTAGTCAGGACTGGCCCCAATGAGCTTTCTCCCAAAGGCCAAAATAGGCATGGAAAGGGCCTTTTACTGACAGAACCAAACTTAGTTGCCCACAGAGGAGCCAAGCAGGTGAAGTGTCTTCCTCAGGATACAGGGCGTATTCTGACAGGGAACAGTGGCTGGAGTGGGCAGGGAAGAGGAGCAGATCCAGCACCTGGCCAATGGCACGCGAGTACTCTTGAGTGGCGGCTGATGGGCCAATGACTGATGGAGTGCACTGTGGAGGGACTCAGGCAACACAGCCAGTAGATAGGGAAAGCTTCTGGGTGACACATCATGGAGCAAACTAATTTAGGAGCATGTGGAATGTTCAGAAGGTGCCACCCCACTACTCAATCATATATAAGGAATGATGTTGTATATCAAAGTAAGTGTAGATGTTGCCCAGTTGAAACCAACTCATGGTGATCTGTTGCATGGAGCGTTCTAGGCAGGAAAGGAGCAGAGGTGGTTTGCCATTACCTTCCTCCATGTAGCAACCCTAGTCTTTCTTGAATGTCTCCATTCCAAGTACTGACTGTGGCTGACACTGCTTAGTTTCCAAACCCTGATGGCCACAGACCAAACTGGGCTAATCAGGCTGTTTGTATGTTAAAAACCTCCCTATAAAGAACATGCAAAGCCATGTTGTTGATGGTTCATCAATAAGTCCATAGCGCAAATAATGTGACACTGCAAATAATGTGGTACACACTGCTGGAATTTTTGAAGGTCATCCTATTCTGAGCCAAGGAAAAGACTGCAGGAGAACAAGTGGGGAGAGGAGGTGACCCTTACATGGCCACCACATGCATGCCTCAATAACTGATACAGCCAGACCATAAGTAGCAGCAAATATAGCATACCCAGCACCAACTATCTCACAGCCAAACAATAGCTCTGTGAGAGGAGGGACCGTGTCAATGGAAGCTGGGACCTACCACTCCATTGAAAGAGCAGGAGTCCTCAAACGCCACACTGTCGGGTAAGGGAGCACACCTTCCACCAAAGTAGTAATGACTTTGAAGCAGTTTGAATACTGGCATCTCATTTTAGAAAAGTGGTTCTAAACACACTGAAGACAACCATGTTTTTTGCATTGAACTATTAAAAGAATACTGATCATTTCTAATTTATTGTCTTGTTGCAGTTTTTCAGTTCCTCTGTTGAAATATTTGTATACTGGTCCCCTAAGGAAAAGCATATTTTAAATGCAAGCAGCCTTTTCTGCCACCAAGCTGCATCTTATTTACATATATTCCCCAAGAACTGGGAATAAAGAAAAGGGCTCTATTCTG